>NW_007245922.1:164150-237569 GCF_000164805.1 Carlito syrichta
CCAGGTCGAGGCTGCGGTGGCCGGGAGCGGCCACTGCACTCCAGTCTGGGCGACAGAGTGAGACTCCAACTCAAAAAAATAAAAATAAATGTCATCTTGTAAACACATAAAATACATTCTTGTTCTCCTAAGCATTGCAGTTTTTCCTTCAGACATATTTAATGACAGAGGCTTAGTGATATAAATCAAGCTGCACTAAGAAAAATCAGAAAACGTGTTTGTTTCTTGCTTGCTTGCTTGCTTACTTGCTTGCTTGTCTTTACTTGTCAGGTGAAACAGAGAATGGTAAATAGAGGTCCAGATCTGAGCTTTGAATGACATTAGAAATGACTTGGAAGAGAAAGTGTAAAACAACTTTCATTTGTTCCTCCATGTATTCATTGTATTTCATTCCACTGACCATATACTAGGTATTGTGCAGGGTGCAGAACACCAAGATCAAAGTAGCCTTGGCCTTGTTCCCAGAAAGCTCATGATCTGATTCAGCAGTACTGACCCCAAAGCAGTGAAGTGGACTGCGCTATAGTTCATTCAGGGCAGCACATGGGTGGTGCCGATTGCCAGGGCTCTAATTGCTCAGTGGAATGGGAGATTCCCATGCTGAGAAGCAGAACCACAGGCTTCACTGAGGAATCAGGCCTTCGATTGGGCCTGAGTAGACAGCAGCATCTCACGGGGAATGCCCCAGTGCTAGCATAATAGAAGTAAAATCAAGTGAAATTATATCGAATGTGCATCCTTTGGGTTAAAATCTTTCCCTCTCTTATCAAAACATATTTATTTGCATTTAAAGTTCAAGCTTGATAGACTTTTGGGTTTTTTGTTTGTTTTATTTAGTTTTGGGTTTTTTTTTTAAACCAAAAAGTTCAATTTTATTCTAAAATATATGAAAACATTTTGGTACTATTAAGTTCCGAATAGACCGTGAGAATTCAGTGCTCACATCTGTATGTTATCACAGTGTTTTGGCTTGTTCACATCCCTGTGTCTGTCCACACCCTCCTCTAGGACTAGCCACACCTCTGCTGGCCATCTAGTCTTATCACCTCTGAGTCTGGACTCTCTTTTGAAAATCACTGCAGCCTTGGCTTAGGCATTCAAGTTTGCTAACAATTCACTTCTTTCTAATGAATCACTATCTACATTGTGGCCATTGGAGAGGTGTCTGGAGAATGGCAGGTGGTTCATAGTAGCTGAAATATGGGATGAACAAGGAAGAATTACTCTGAGTAATTCTGAGCTAGTTAAGTAGGTGAGAACTAGCTCATCAGGGGCCACACAAAGGATCTTAGATACTTCCTATTGAGTGATGAGAAGGGCCTAACAGAATTTTAAGTGATTAATGACAATGCCAGAAATTGGAAATATTACTGCATATTTATGTATACTAGAAAGATTACTCTGGTACAGTATGGAGGGTGGGTGGAATTAAGGCAAGACTTGTTAGGTAGACTGTTACGATATTCAAGATAATTTAAGAATAGCTTATCATATTTGAGATAATATTCCTGAACTTGAGAAGTGACAACATTGGTAGAAGGAGGGAATGCATTTCAAAGACACTGAGGCAGAAGAATCAGCATGGCTTGGAGATTAACTGAATGTCAGAGAGGGACAAGAAGATAGAATCAAGACAAGTCCAGGGCTTTTACTTGAATAACTGGGTATATGATAGTTGTTTTCCTCAAGGAGGGAATACAAGAAGAACTGATTTACTGGAGATATATAATATTGGAATTTTGTGTGGAGATTGAGGTATCTGTGGAATATCCTACAGGCAATTAGATATTTAGAGCTAGAGTTCAGGAGACAAGTCTGGGCTAGAGAGAAAGATGGAGATACCTCAGTATATCATTAAAGTTACAGATGCTGATGAATTGTGTTTTCATTCAGAATAAAAGAGAATCCGCAGTGCTAGCACTGTCATAGAGAACATTACTATTTAAAGGAGGAGGCTAAGAAAGAGGATACTTTGATGAGGACTTGAGGAAGCAGCCAGAGGATTTAGGAGCAATGACCATTAAGACCAAAGGTAGAATTTTGATAGTGTAAAGAAGGAAGAGATTAATAACATCAAATTTAGCAAACAACATATGGACTGAAAGTCAACCTTATAATTGGGCAGTCATCTCAGCATGTTCATATCATGAGCAGAAGGAACCAGCAGATAAGGAGGTATTGAAGGTGGGAAACAATTAGCTGATCAGCCCTGGTTGGCCAACTCATTCTCACCGTCCCTCTTTTAGTGCAGCACGTACAATTGAGCAAGTTCTAAATAACTTGAGTATGTTGAGACCATTTTTCTCTATGTTCTGGATAGGTCTTAAAATTAGTACAAGTTTACATTATAGTGTGATCGTAGGTAGCCAAACAACATCTTTGGTCCATAATCAAGTATCATCAGTTAAATCCCCAGATATTTTTCTCATAATCTGTTATCAAGCCAGGTCTCCCCCTTACCCTAGAGAAGGAGAAAAAAAGACTGAGTTTAAATAACTTCTTTAAGTAATCTAACAATCTCAAAGCTTACATTTTATTTGATATAAGACCTAGTTGATATATGTCTAATGATTAAGATGCTGCTTTCTAATAAAACTTTAAATATATCAACTCTTATCCTTTTAGAAGGCACATAGCACATAAAATATATGAAATTAGCATTTTTCACTACATGCCCAGTAGAAATTGTTACCTGCCTTGAGCAAGTAACAATTTGCAAGGCTGGACAGTCTAAGGAATTTCTCTTCTAAAGTAATGGTAATTCCCTGATCTATATGTACACAAACTCATATATAATTCTTTTTTTACCCCATGAAACTGAAATAAACTTTACATCTGAGAGGCAGCATAAATTTTAAACTCAAGCCTTTAGGACAGAACATTTTATGTGGCATCTATCCCTTACAAAATGACTTTATTTCCATCAGCTATAATTTCATGTCCCGTTTCATGTAGTACTCTGAACACCAAAATCAAATAGTATATAATAAGACTAAAGCAACCTCAGCACCCCAGAGTACCATAATAATAAAAGATTCAACTCAACTTGAGTCTGTCTTCACTTCAATATATTGCACTTTATCACTGTTACCAGTTTGATTCTTCACCCCAGAAATTGTGCTCAACTTGTGCTAAATTAAGTGGGAGTTGGGCTCATACAAATGTGAGCAACAGAATATGACCCATCTATTTCAGCTAAAATTACTGTATTTCATTAAATAAAGATACCATCAATTGTTAGATGCACCATCATTTTGTGCGTTACTGAGAAAGAAAAAAAAAAACCTCTACTGTCAATTGAACTGACACAGTGCTTCAGAGGTGCTAAAATGTGCATCTGAGAATCAAGAAAATGTGGTGTGTATAAGAATGTAAGTAAAAATTGTCTTAAGGCACATAGTAGCATAATTTAAAATCCCAGTCATAGTATCTGTCATCCCTCCTGTCCACAGCATTTCACATACCCCAAATAAATATTCTGTGATGGGATGAAAGTCTCTATTATATTTGTTCATGAATTTCACAGTTCCCTGATTCTTGGCCAAATTTGTTGTGTATAAAGATATTCTCCACAGAATTCTTTACATTTTTTTAGCATTCCAGCAACTTTAAATTGCTGTCATTTTGAACATAATTTGGCAATATTTATTAAAAGACTTTTAAAAAGTTTTTACCACTTGACCCTGTAAGTCCATAGCTGATATGTCTAGTCTAAAGTAATGCTGAATGTAGAAAACAGTTATACACATAAATGTTCATATTATTTATACTTTATACTAGTAAGTATCAGTAACATAAGTGCCTGATAAATAGGAAATAATTACTATTTATGCAACTTTAAAAATTATGTTTATGAAGAGTTTGAAACATAAAATAAAGGTGCAAACAATAAGGAACAGATAGCATATTAAACTGTGCACCCATTAAACAAAGTTTTGAAAATGCATAGGAAAAAAGCTAGAAAGAAATAGGCCGCCAAGCTTGGTGGCTCAGCCTGTAATCCCGCGCCTTTGGGAGGCTGAGGTGAGTGGATCGCCTGAGCCCACGGGTTCGAGACCCACCTGGGCAGCGAGACCTCATCTCTACAATAAATCAAAAAATTAGCCGGGCGTGGTAGCACACGCCTGTAGTTCCAGCTACTTGGAAGGCTGAGGGCGGAAGGATCGCTGGAGCCCAGCAGGTCAGGGCTGCAGTGGCCGGGAGCGGCCACTGCACTCCAGTCTGGGCGACAGAGTGAGACTCCAACTCAAAAAAAAAAAATAAGAAAAGAAATAGGCCAACCCACCAATAGTTGGGTAGTAAGATGACTTTTAAAATATTTTTCTATTTTTTGCATTTTTCAAATATACTATAATAGTAGTTTTGAATTGAAAAAAACTGATTTTTAAGAGATACCCAGAATTTGGTTTTTGACACTTCTAACTTGGGCAGTTTTCATATTCATTTTCTCACACCTTTTGAACCAGTTTTACTTTCATCCCAAGGGTTTAGGTTTATGGTGATTTCATCTTGCCATATGTTTCATATCCTTCTCCAGCTACTAGACATTCATGTTTCCCTCCCAGAATCCACAGTTCCGTTTAGTAAAATGTTTATGCCAGAGTCTTACCCAGTCTAAGGTAAATCCTTACCTGGGAATCGTCTGCCAGGGTTGAGGAATGATAGTTCATAGCTAAGGAATGGGGATTTAGGTCATTGATTCTAGATCAGGTCATTAACTCCTTTTGTAGACTGGGAAGGAATTGTGTTTCTTGGCATGTTAGACTTGAATTTGTCTGAAGAACGCAAGGCATGGGGAAATGAGTGTGCATTGTGGAGCGCCTTTAGTGAAGTCCAAGCTCCCTAAAGCAAATAGCAAGAATATACATAAGACCTAACTTAGTGCAGAATCTAGGCCCAGTTCCTAGCATCAAGGTGCTTCTTCCTGTTAGGCCTTTGATCCTATTTGCCACTAATAGAACTATATGATTGCTGACAGTCACCATAGCTTTTCTTGCACATTGGCTGGCACAAGGGGCTTGTGATCTGCCTCCTTTTTCCTTGCTACATCATTGGTCACTCTTCTCTAGTGCATTCCCTTCATTATTTCTACCAACTTCTGAGCACTTTTGTGTTAATTTTCACTAAGAGCATCATTTCCCTGACAGTATCATTATTCCTCCATGTTCCCAAGGTAATCATTGAATTTAGGGAGGGAAATAATAAATGTGGTTCTGAGCACTAGCTGAGAGTACCACATCACAAAGCTTGTGGCACATGCTTGGAGCAAACTTCAAAAAATATGGTCAAGGCAAAAGGAGGAGCCAGCCTGGGGAAGGTGTGCTAAAATGGGCCATTGCATGCTCAGCCCGGCTTACACTTTCCACCACTGGGGTCGCCAGAGTTGGAACAGTCTGGATTTCCATGCTTTCTGTGCTATGTAACAATGACCTTTTTCTACCACTGCATATATATTATTAATGAAAATGAAGTTGATTAAATAAAAGCTAGTAAAATGCACTGTCATTTACTTAAGAATAGAACTGAACTGTTTTCTTTTGGAACAATAATAATATTTTGGCAGTAAATTGTAATTCTTTGCCAGTAGTGGTAAAGACAGATTCTTGGTTCTATGTATTAGCAATCATTTTTAAAAAATTAGTTTTGAAGTTTGAAAAAAATGAAAATGAAAATAATAAAGAATAAGAATTCTTCTATTCTTCATCTTAATAACCAAAACCTCTCTTTTTTCCTCATGCTACTCTTTTTGCCACCAGTTGAGGAGAGAAAAGGGTTTCAACAATAAGAGAATTAAGTAATAACTCTTGTCCTTTGTGATAACTATAGACATGCTGATTTGTTCTTCCATATTTATCTGCCTACAAATGTGTAGGCAGATTATCTCTTTCCAGACCATCCCAGTGAATGCCAAAGTAAACTTTGCAGAGAATATAAAATTATTTTTATTATGTTCTTATTAGAGAGCCAAATGCTGATGTTCAGTCCAGGTAGTATAGAAAATTCCCATTAACCATAATGTAAACATTAGAAAATCCCCAAAACCAGAATTATTTTTACAGTATTCTGGATGGTAGCTGATCTTCATAATGATAACCAAGATCACTGTGCAAGATTCTCACTTAGTGTTTCAAACAAACTTGAAAGAGAATTTAAAGTCAATCAAAATACAATTCTCTGGCTAGGCACAGTGGCTCATGTCTGTAATCCAAACACTTTGGGAATTTGAAGCAGGAGGATCCCTTCAGCCCAGGAGTTTGAGACCAGCCTGGGCAACACAGTGAGACCCCATCTCTATTAAAAAAAAAAAAATTAACTGAGCATGGTAGCACACGACTGTAATCCCAGCTACTCAGGAGATAGGAGGATCACTTGAGCTCAGGAGGTCAAAGCTGCAGTGAGTTATTATCACACCACTGTACTCCAGCCTGGGCCACTTTTTGAGTGTGACCCCGTCTCAAAAAAATAATAAGTAAATGCATACATACATACACACACACATACATACAACTCTTTTTTTCTCATTTGACAAAATTGAGGCCCAGAAAGGTTAATTAACTTGGTCAATAACACTTAGCCCAGAGATCAAGAGAATCTGATCTTCTAAGGACTCCCAGGACAGAATTTTTATTTTTCACATCACATCTAAGAAAATGAATAAATTATGCAATTCATATCCTATATAATGGCTGGAGCAGGCATATCAAGCCTGTAGCCCACAGGCTGCTTGAAGTCCCACAACATCATGTTAAAACAAACATTTCTAGCCGGGCTCGGTGGCTCAGCCTCTAATCCCGTGCTTTGGGAGGCTGAGGTGAGTGGAGTGCCTGAGCCCGCGGGTTCGAGACCCACCCGGGCAACTTGGCGAGACCTCATCTCTACAATAAATCAAAAAATGAGCCGGGTGTGGTAGCACACGCCTGTAGTTCCAGCTACTTGGAAGGCTGGGGCGGAAGGATCGCCGGAGCCCAGCAGGTCGAGGCGACAGAGTGAGACTCCAACCCAAAAACAAACAAACAAACAAAACAAACATTTCTGACAAGCAGAAATATTTCTTCTCACCTTGAGAAGTCTTATTATGTATGTACACTAACTATATTATGTAATATATGTGCAGCCCAAGACAATTCCTGTTTACTCACAGTCAAAAGTTTGGACACCCCTGGGGTAGAGGTTATCTTGTGTTTCCTTCACACACCCCTGTAGACAGTATCACATTTAATGAGTGTGGGATGAGATGAGAGCTTAAATGAGAATTTAATTTTTTTAAATGCTCAGAGCAAACAATTCTAAAACTTTTCTTATAAGTGACAAACTTGTGTTTAACATTTCCAACCTGAAAAAAACCATTACTTATCCTTGCCCTTGAATTTTTGTGGGGCCATTTTACTAACACTTTTCCAATGGCAACAGAAGGTGTAACCACTTTGAAGGAACCATTCGTTGAGGTTTGTATAAGACCCTCAGCTCTAGACTGTGATCCTATTTGATTAAAATTATCGAACAACTTAATCTGAGGCTTTGCACTTACATGGCCTCAAAATAATATCTGGTCTTAAATACTTCAATAACTAGCCAGGCTCGGTGGCTCAGCCTGTAATCCCACGCCTTTGGGAGGCTGAGGTGAGTGGATTGCCTGAGCCCGCGGGTTCGAGATCCGCCTGGGCAGCGAGACCTCATCTCTACAATAAATCAAAAAATCAGCTGGATGTGGTAGCTCACGCCTGTAATTCCAGCTACTCGGAAGGCTGAGGTGGAAGGATAGCCGGAGCCCAGCAGGTCGAGGCTGCGGTGGTCAGGAGCGGCCACTGCACTACAGTCTGGCTGACAGAGTGAGACTCCAACTCAAAAAAAAAAAAAAATATTTCAATAACTGAGATGACTTTCCACACATTTGTAGGCAGATAAATATTAAAGAACAAATCAGCATGTCTATAGTTATCACAAAGGACAAGAGTAAAAAAATTTTTTTTTCAAATCCTGAGTGTTTGAAATTTTGCTCCAAGGAAAAATATCCTGAACACTTTTGCAAGATTAAAATGTATTAGAATTCTTCCTTTGAAGCCCATGGTTTATTCACTAAGAACATTATCACCCTTTTTTCCCTAACACATCCCTGTTTTCTCAGATAGCCAGAGACTTATTGCCTCCTATCCCAAAATGCAATGACTCTAGGATCTATATCTACGTTTAATCTGTCAATACTTGACAGCCCACCAGTTCAAGTGTATGATTTGATGTACTTTACAAACTAGTTCTAAAGGCTTTAAATAAAAGCCAGAAGCTGAGAATGAACAATTCTGACCTCAAAAAAGCAAAAGATGCTTTGAAGGAAGGGAAGAAGTGAGAACCAGGAAGCAGAAAGGAGAGTCTGTTCTATGTTCCATGCTCAAGGATTATGCCCTGCTCAGTGCAAGTGGAGAGTTTAGCCACTTTGTATTTGTAGATGTATAAGTTTACTGTATTCATTGACTCTGAATGAAGCAGAATGCCTATTCCCTGGGACAGATGCCTTCTTTACTAAGCCCTGACATTTCTCTTCTACTCGAAAACATCTACCTCCATCTTCTAATTGCTGATTTTAATGAGAGGGAAAGGAAGTTGTCCATCTTCTCACTGTTTGATATAATTACAGTTAGATACATCTGTATTATGTAAATGAAGCATATTTCTGTGCATCAATGTGATATGTGTTCCCAGAGGATACTCTGAACCTTTGTTCATGGGATCCCAGTAGGGAGGATATGCTTATGTAAAGCTGTTGTCTTCTTGTAATAAATGTAGTTGCTCCATGTACCAAACTGAGTTATAGCAAGTAGCATTTTACTGATGCTAACTTAAGGTATGTTGGAAGCAGTGTGATGTAGAGACCTTGGAGTTGGTTTACTGGCAGGGTTCTGTTCTTTATTGTGGTTTTCATTGTCTGCATTGTTCAGTGAAGGCATCGTTTTGTCTGCACTTGAGTTAGTTTCTATACCTAGTTAGTTCTGCTGCACTGTCATATGCATTAATTATGTGCTCCTACAAAATGAAAATACAGCTGTTTTCTTAACCAAAGATATCATTTTGTAAACTAAAGCCAGTTCATTATTCATTCCATTTCCAAGTCGTTTTTAAGATAACTATCTGACTGTGAAGCAACTCTCAAACTCTAGAAACTTGAACAAAAAATTGACAGAATCAATAGTGTTCTTCCCAGGCTGCAAAAAGTAATATATATGTAGTGGTAGACTGGGCTTGGGTGTAAACGCTCACTATAAAGGAGAAAAAACTTCATGAATGATTTTTATAAATGCTTTAACTCTCTCAGCCCACTAGCCTACAAAGTAGTGATCTCATACTACAAAAAATTAATATCTTAATTTTGAGTCATTTATTTCCTTCTTACTGGTAAGATCTGGCTCATGATGAATACAAAAGTTAGAGCTAAGGACATCACAGACATTGTTGTCTAAATCATACCTGGGTTCTTTTTCTGTTTTATGCTTGCCTATTAATTTGAAATTACATATGCGGTTTTTGTTATTTTAAGGCACTCAACCAGAATGCTGAACTAAGGAGTCGACTGAACCGAATACATTCAGAATCTATTATTTGTGATCAGGTTGTCAGTGTAAATATTATTCCTAGCCCTGATGAGGTAAGACTCATTCTTAATAGATGTAGAGTACCTATTTTATAGCATCTAAATCTACTGCATATTTTTGTTTATTTTTATATAGCTTCTTTACTGTGACTATGACTCCATTCATAAATTTTTGTATTGCTGACAGTTCAGTGTTCTTTGAAGTGAAGGATGTACGAGTTTGACATCATTTGTTCTTGGTGTTCTTAGTGATGTGTCTTTATTTATTCCTATGTTCACCTGATGCCATTGAATATTTAATTTATATATCTACTCCAGCTTGTTAATTTTCTGTATCTCTCATTCTTCATTTGAAATGCCCATTATCATCAAATGGTCAAAGGACTGCTGGAAAAAAGTATTTTTTAGCTGAGAAGTTACAAAATAAAAATATTAGATTACAAATAAAGCTTTTATGTCTATAAAATTTTAAAAAGTCTCCTCAGGTTTGTTTGAGAAGTCACCAAACCTTGCTAATACTAATGGTCTTACTATAGCTACTGCTGCTGATAGTAATTAATAGCTAACATGTGTCAAGTGAATACTGACTATGTGCTAGGTGTTGTGTTGACCACTTTGCATATGTTATCTCATTTGACATCTCAACAACCCTTTGAGGTAGGTGTTACTATTCCATTTTTCAGATTCAAGAAAATGGTAACAGAATAGGAGAACATTCAGTATTTGAGCTAATCTTAATTGTGTGATTCTGTTTATGACCCCTTATAAAATTATTATTTTATAGCATGAGAACTTACACTTTACAACAGTAATGTTGGAGCTTTATATGCAGTGATAAATATACTAAGGTGAGACGTCTAATAGTAAATCATATTTGTTATTAAAAACATATTTTATTAGAAATCTACAGGTACAAGTGTTCTAACTGCTTAGGAAATATTATCCCAAGACAGTCTGTCTTTGACTTAAGTTGCCCATCCTATGTTAATTCAATTCCACAGGCCTCGTGTTCTCTGATAACACTTTTATTCACTCAATTGCCCAAAATCTGGAAGTATTACTAAAATTTTTCATTCAAAAATTATTTAATAATCTCATTTGGAATCTTCTTCTCATCTGAAATGTGCACTAGAATATCTATATTCTAGTTCTCTTATATATTTTTTGGATTGAAACGTAAATAGCTTCTTTGAAAACGATATTTATCACTTCTTGAATAAAAATACAATTTGAAATAAGATTTAGTACTCTAACCATGTGTTTCATTGGTTAAAATGCATGATCAAATTGAAAAAGACTTTTATATATTCTGTCTCAAAAATTAGTCTTATAGATTTTTTTCTTTGCATGTCTCTAGTAGTTTCTGCAAAACTTCTTGAGGTTTAGTATACTGGTTAGAATATGCCTTGAAATGACAGGCCTAAGAATAAGAGAATGAACTTGTCCCTACAGTCAAGTCAGGGTATTAATAAGGACTTAACTTGTTAAATTCCACTTAATGTTAGTTGAGCATCAAGACACGATGCCAACACCTTTTAACTTTACCTTTTGGAGTCTTTAGACATTGTAGGAGGACACTTATGCGGTAGTTATTACTGAGCAGCAAGGGAAAATTACTTGTGGTCACTGTTTTTTTAACACAGTATTGTAAAGTAGAGCTCTGGCTTATCTGAAGCAATAGCTGATTTACAGAGGGAAAAAAATGATTATACCATATGCTTCTCTCTTCTGCAGGCTGGTGAGCAGATCCATGTCAGTCTCCCCCTGTCACAGCAAGTAGCTAACGAGAGCCGCCTCTCCATGTCAGAGTCTGTTTCTGAGTTCTTTGATGCCCAAGAGGTGCTTCTCTCTGCAAGTTCATCTGAGAATGAGGTACACTTTCTTGACCTATCAGCTTCAACTGCTCATGACTGGGAGTTTAGGTTAAGGAAATTAACACTGATGGGCTTGGTGGCTCAGCCTGTAATCCCGTGCCTTCGGAGGCTGAGGTGACTGGATTGCCTGAGACCGCGGGTTTGAGACCCGCCTGGGCAACTTGGTAAGACCTCATCTCTACAAAATCAAAAAAATTAGCCAGGCGTGGTAGCGTGCACCTGTAGTTCCAGCTACTCGGAAGGCCGGGAGCGGCCACTGCACTCCTGTCTGGGCGACAGAGTGAGACTCCAACTCAAAAAAAAAGAAAGTAACACTGTGGAATTTTTTGGCTGTTGTTTTTGTTTGTTTGTTTGCTTATATCATAGGAAGATGCCCAAATTGTAGCAAAGCCCAAAGCATGGAACCTATATCAATTTCCATGTACCAAGCACTTAACACTGCTAAGCACAAGAATTTAAATTTGTTGAATTAAGGAAAAGAGCCAACATTTATTCTGACTGTCTTCTACAATTCCTATTTTAGAGTAACCAAATAGTTTATGACAGAATTCTTTACAGGAGGAGACTAGCTAAAAAATATAGAAAGAATGGGAAGATGAGAAGATCACCATTCTTGCACTTATACAGTCTCATACATATTATATATTTTTGCCAGGGATATGAGTTTGAGCTTAGAAGGATAATGTCTAGCACATATCTAGTTGAGTAATTTTATGTTTTTTGAGGTTAACCACTGGCTATCATAAAAACTTTATTGGATTGCACTTCATGTTCATGAGTCTTGGCAAGATCTTGGAAACAGGAAAGCTCTTCCTTGGTCAGGTTGCAGAAGTTAGTTTTTCTACTACAAGTTAGTCAAGTATGTGTATACATATGTACATATTTATTTATTTATTGCATGAGGAAAGTAGCCAAAACTCTTTCCCACACAGCTGAGGAATTTTGTCATTTGGGATTACAAGTCTGTACTGCATTTTCACAAAAAAGAAATGGTTGCTAAATGTGATTTCCATATGCATAGAAAATAGATTGGAAAGAAGCATCCTGACAATTAGTAGTAGTTGTTTTTGAATGTTTGAAATTGTGGACGATTTTAGGAACAAAGAGAAAGTGGAAATGAGAAAGAAAGAATGAACACATATCACTTTTATAATGTGAGAAAAGTAAAATCAAGTTTCTTGCATCTTGTCCACATACCAAGGCATGCACCTGCCACTCATATCCCGAGGCGTGCATTAATGGTTTCGCAGAGACTCCTGTTCACAGGCTGGAATGCTAGTTTAGTTATCTGTGATGGTAACTGATACTGTCAGATGGACAAAGTAATCATGCTTGCTGATTAGTACCTCTTTCCCCATAAGCAAATCTGCTTGACAAGGCTAATTCTAATTCTAGTCGGGAGGTTGCCTGGTGAGCAAGAAATAGGGAGCAGAAGAAATGAGTTGAGTGAACTTAAGGCTAGGAGGGCCAGGATGTTGTAGCTCCACACTCCCTCGCCACCACAGGGATACTTTGCCACACAGATTGGGTAACTGTGTCTGTCACCCTGCATCCCCAGGGACCACCAGGCTGTGGACATGCTACCAGAATTTCCTTTTCTGTCTAGGCCTTCTGAGCTCTCGTTCTGACCAGTCTTCCATCCTTCTTCAATCAGGATAGTCAAACTTGGCTGCTCATTTTCTGAACTCTGATCTATCACTTGATAACTTTATAGCTTATCTCTCTGAGAGCTGTTTCCAAGTCTTTGGGACACAGTTACCTGTATCCCAAGGTACTAGTTGCCCTAAACAATGGGCATATAGAAATGAAGAGGATGTGAGTGGGTTATTGTACAAGTCCAAGCAAGATGGTGGTGCCACCTTCAGGGTAGGTATGGGGAAGGGAACAAGTCCAGTGGCAGCAAGAGGGATGAGGAGGTAGAGGACACTCTGAGGCATCATGATCTTTCAGTGGAGTTACCTGTCAGACTTTTTTTTAATTTATTTTTTGAGTTGGAGTGTCACTCTGTCGCCCAGACTGGAGTGCAGTGGCCGCTCTCGGCCACTGCAGCCTCGACCTGCGGGGCTCCGGCGATCCTTAGACCTCAGCCTTCCAAGTAGCTGGAACTACAGGCGTGTGCTAACACGTCTGGCTAATTTTTGATTTATTGTAGAGATAAGGTCTCACCAAGTTGCCCAGGTAGGTCTCCAACCCGCGGGCTCAGGCAATTCACTCACCTCAGCCTCCCAAGGCGCAGGATTACAGGCTGAGCCACCGAGCCCGGCTTTGTCAGGCATTTAAATATACAAGTCTAAAACTCAAAGACAGAGCAAGTCTAGAGAGAGAGTCAACTCAGAATCCACACAACCAGCTACCTGTCAGACATTGCCACCTGGTGCTCACAGAAACTAATTCAGCATGTCTAGGAAAGAGTTAAGCTCGTACACACCAGCCCCATCCCCAGGGGAAAAACTCAGCCTTCCCATATTTTTCATATTGCCTGTTAAAGTGCTCTTCTACCTCAGTGTTCACATCAGATGCTTTGGTATTTTCCTGCACTCCTCTTCCTTTACAACCACCCACTTTGATTCACTTATCAAGTTCTGTAGCTTCTATCGCCTAAATACTCTTGGAGCCATACATTGTCCTGCAATTTCTGTACATTATTCTGCAGCTTCACTGCCACTGTTCTAATCCAGTCCCCATCTTCTCCACACATAGGTCACCCTGTCTTACCCACCTCTCTTCTTGTCTCCTTCAATTCATTTTCCACTGGGCTACCTGATGACTCTTTCTAAAAGGCAAATCTGATCATGTTCCTATTCCTCGGTGTCCTCAGGATAACAGTCTAAGCTCCTTAACTATTAAAACCAAGACCTTTGTAATCCGACCCCTGCTCTACTGCAGCCTCATGCCACCTCTGTTCTTTTGGAGCCTTCTCGCAGCCAAAGGAGTAGTAATTCCTGGAGTTGTATGCTTGCTAAAGACACCTATGTCCCTTGCTGTTGCAAGGAGAGTGACTCTTACAACCCACAATGGAAAGAACTGAACTGCACACCTATTTTTTGTGTCCCGTATCTTACAGGTTTTCATAAAATAACTGTTTTTGCTTACATCTCTCCCTTTATCACAACATTCGGTCTTAAGTATTTGCAGGGACTAAACCAGAAGTTAAATCCAAATGACAGATACCCTGATGTTCTCAGAGTAGCTCCTCCCCTTCAGCTAACGATTGGTTACTGGGTCAACCTCATCTGCCTGAGTCCTTGTGGTGAAACTCTAAGTCTCTGAGGCCCCTTGAATCTTCACACTTGGCAGACCCACCTGATGAGTTGACTGTGTGCATGTGAACCCTAGCAGCAGCTGTGAGATAGTCTTAAGCTGCATATTTTGCACTACAGCTGCCAAAGGAGAGTGGGCCTCTGTGCTTGCCATCCACTCTTCTTCCAAAAATGCACACTTCTTCCAAAAATGCACACCTTCATCTTCCTCACTCACTCTAGTCCCTTACAGTCACCTTCCAGCAAAGTCTACACTGGTTGCCCAACTGCATTTTAGAGTTCCCATTTGCTCCTTTCCTCTGACCTTATATCCCTCTTTCCTCCTAATTTTTTTCTTTCACACTTAACATCTCACAAAATAAATATTTCATGTATTTGATTCATTTGCTGTGTGTCTTCCACACTAGAATATAAGTTTCATAAACACAGAGATTTTTTTTTTTTTTGAGTTGAAGTCTCACTCTGTCGCCCAGACTGGAGTGCAGTCGTCGCTCCCGGCCACTGCAGTCTCGACCTGCTGGGCTCCGGCGATCCTTCCGCCTCAGCCTTCCGAGTAGCCGGAATTATAGGCATGCACTACCATGCCCGGCTGAACACAGAGATTTAACCACAGTGCTAGAACAGTTCTGGTGAGCCCACAGCAAGTACTCAATAAATACTTGCTAAGTGAATAAAGGAAGGAGTGCTTATAGCACATTAACACATAATTATTCTGAGAAACATCTGGGCATCAGCTGTCTTGCATTTACATTTTCCATGATTGAGGGAAAAATCCACTTTCTGTGTTATCTATTGATGTGTTTTACTTCGTGAATCCTTGGCTCTTTTAAAAGATGTTCTTGCTTCCAGAATGATCTACTTGCCTTGCCTCTGCTTTTAAAGTTGTTTCTACAATGCTACATGTCTGGTTATGTTTGGAAAATACATACTTTCTGACCTCTTTTGAATCCCTGAGTTTGTAAAGAGAATATATGGCTCCAGAACTTCTTGACGCTGGAGAAGAAGACAAACTTTTACTGTAATACTACAGAACCTTGGCTCTGTGGGCAGGGTGGCATGAATGGACCACAGTAGGACAGCTCAGCCTTAATTACTGCACACACACATGACATGTACACCTCTCACTCCGGGCCTTCTGCCCTTGTAGAATTCTTTTACATCAGTGATATGTAACATATTAGTTTCCCTAACATATTAGTTTGGGAGAGATTAGAAATTGAAGAGGAATAGACTGTTTATAGGATAAACGTGAGTGTCTTCTTAGCAAGCATTCAAACAATAAACATGCATACAATATGAATTTGGTTTGAGTAGGCATTTGCCTCCTCAAACATAATTGAGTATGATTAGCTTTTTAAAGAGAAATCACATGGAAGTGTTTGATTTACTTAATTCTCTATCAAGCCGAAGAAGTTAGCTTCCCAGGAGTCTGATGGTTTAACCTTCAACTCGGTTGCAGTCAACAGGAACTGTGGGAAGCAGTGGTGGTGGGAAAATATGAATCAGAAGATTTTGTTCTCAATTTGTCATCTATATAGACTTACCTCTGTGTGGAAAAGCAAAGCTACCATTATTAACCCATGCATGCAGTTTTGTCTATCACTCTATTCTCCCTAAGTATATGAACTCTGCTCAACCCTAATTTTTAAAAAACATTAGCAATAAATCTAGAAATCTTAAAGGCAAAAGGCAAGTGTTTTTATTACATACAAATTTAAACGTTTTACATAGCAAAAAATTTTGCATAAACAAAGTTAAGAAATAAATTCCAAGGTAGGAAAAATAGCAATATATATGATGAACTGAAACATGTGTGAAAGATAAGAAAATGAATCCACAAAGAACAAAATTCAAACTTGAAGGCAATCTTCTATGTATATTAGGTAGATAGATACTAAAAAAGATTGATAATGTATAGTATTTAAGTGGATATGGATGGGGTATGTTCCCATATGCCACTGGTGAGAACAAATTAATGCAGTCTCTCAGGAGAGCAAGTTGGCAACACGTGACTAAAGCCTCAAAATGAATAAATTTTAATAAAATCACCATGCAGATTCACAAAAATATATTTATGAAAGTGTTCATCCAAATATTGTCTATAATAGTAAAAAGTTGGAAATCACCTAACTGCTGGTTAAATTTCTTGTTATAGCTATATAATAAAATATGTTGCCTTTCCCAATAAAGATAAAGCACTATGATGGAAATGTATTCAGAATGTTATAAAACAATATGTAAACCTATCTCCTTTTTCAATATCTAAAGATAGCTATGTCAATATGTTTGTATAGTCATTTTGAAAATAAGGAGTAATGCGTAAGTGGTTTCCTTTAAAAAACTGAATTATGGGTGATTTTTATGCTCGTCTTTTACCCTCATGTAATTTCTCATTTTTTTTTTTTGAGTTGGAGTCTCACTCTGTCGTCCAGACTGGAGTGCAGTGGCCGCTCCCGGCCACCGCAGCCTCGACCTGCTGGGCTCTGGTGATCCTTCCGCCTCAGCCTTCCGAGTAGCCGGAATTACAGGCATGCGCTACCACGCCCCGCTGATTTTTTGATTTATTGTAGAGATGAGGTCTCGCTGCCCAGGCGGGTCTCGAACCCGCAGACTCATGCAATCCACTCACCTCAGCCTCCCAAAGGCGCGGGATTACAGGCTGAGCCATCTCATTTTTTATAATAAGAATGTTTTACTTTCATGTTCAGACAAAAACATAGCTCTATTTCAATTTTGGAGAAGGTAAATAAGTATCAATAGCTTTCTTGCTCACAGTAAGACATTGATTTTGGTTTTCTCATTCCTCTGATGATTCTCTCTTATTCCTTTTTTCTTATCTGCTTTAACTCCCTTTAATATGTACATTATTCCTTAATTTTATGTTTGATTTATATTGGTTTTTGAGTAAGTGTCTCACTCTGTCACCCAGACTGTAGTGTGGTGACACCATTCACGACTCATCACAGCCTCAACCTTCTAGGCTCAGGCAATCCTTCCACCTTAGCTCCCCAAGTAGCTGGGATGTCAGATGCACAATACCATGCCTGGCTAATTTTTAAAATTTTATTGCTGTCGAAACAAGGTCTCACTATGTTGCCTAAGCTGCTCGCAAGCTCCTGGGTTCAAGCAGTCCTCCCGTCTCAGCTTCTTAAGTTGCTGGGGTTGCAGGCGGGAGCCACTGCATCCACTCTTTTATACTCAATTTGGTTTCGTTTTCATTCTACATGTTTTCATGCGGAATGTGGCTTAATTCTTGATCTCTCCCCAGCCTCACTGCTGCTATCTAAATCTAAGCTGTCAGCATTTCTTACCCAGAACTATGCAGTATCTCTAGCTTCTGGCCTCCTTAAGGGAAGCTACCAGGTAACTTCCAGAAAGCTAAATCTGACTCTAGCATTCCCTTACATTTTTGCTGGTTTTGCTAACACATAGGATTGTATGTAAAGCATTTATGTTGGTCTGAAAAACTCTTTACAGTGAGATTCTCTTGTTTTTTCCATCTTCTGTCATAACCACACTCAACTTCTTCACAGTCCCAGGATCAGTGTTTCTTTCATGGTCCTTGCCTTTGCACCCTCACTTCTCCCTGCAACTTCAATTCATTTGCAATAGCCAGTTCAAATATCATTTCCCTTGGGCAACCTCTCCTGAGTCCTGGAGCTAGAGACATAGGGTCTTCTTTTAGGCATATTCTTAGTGCATCATACTGAAATATTTCTGGTTGTGTACTGGTCTCCCCAGCCTCCTGCCCCAACTAAGACAGGGAACTACTTAAAGACCAGGGCTCCTTCTTATAAATCCTATATCCTAGCTTGCAGAAGGCCCACAAGTGTTAGTTGCACAATACCAAATACATTTCCCACTATGACCTCTGCTCCTCATTGGAGCAGTCTTTTGTTTTTTTATCATTTGATTATTTAAGCATTCAAGATCGGATAAGAATTCTGTTTCTTCCGTGTTCTTCTCTTTCCTAGGCTTCAGATGATGAGTCTTACATCAGTGATGTCAGTGATAATATATCTGAAGACAACACCAGTGTTGCAGACAATATTTCTCGGCAAAGTATGCATCATTTGAGCTCCCAGGTTGTTCTATCTACATGCCAAATTACAACACTAGTGACATAATGAACAGGCATTTGTGCCCTCATTAATTGCTCTTTTTGCAGCTGACCATTCAGTACATTTTATTTTCTATATGTTGGGATAAATGGTTGAAAAATCTGGGAGGTAAATGGTTAAGTGAACAAGTTTTACCTCTTGCTCAAATCAGTAGTTTGAGTTCTTCTTATTAAATGTGTTTAAGCTTTAAAATTGTACTTGTCTTTTCTGGAATAGTATTTAAGTATATTTAACACCTTATTTTTTTTAAAAAAACTATACACTGATGTTTTGTGCATTTGTTAGCAACGCTGTATTAAATAATTCCATTTACTCTCAAGTATAATGAGGCTCATGAAATGTATCACATTCAGAATCATTTTAAAGTTATTTCCCTTCTTGATTTTGTGAAACCAAGAAAGCACGGTATCTTTCAATGTGATTCTCCCTCTTCCAGTACTGAATGGAGAACTTACAGGAGGGGCCTTCCGAAATGGGCGTCGAACATGTCTGCCAGCTCCTTGTCCTGACACCAGTAACATTAACCTGTGGAATATCTTGAGGAACAACATTGGAAAAGATCTATCTAAAGTCTCCATGCCAGTGGAGCTAAACGAGCCACTCAACACTCTGCAGCATCTCTGCGAGGAAATTGAATACAGCGAGCTTCTGGACAAGGCTTCAGAAACCGATAATCCATATGAGCGCATGGTAAGAAACAGCAGAGCAGTGCCCTTCAGAGATATGTCAACCAAGTAGACTAGACTTGGACTAAGACAGGGTTTACCATGACAATAGATTTGGTTTTTAAATAGCATTCTCACTGCATAGGTAACACAGAGATCAGTCTATTTTCATTAAATAAGGCAGGGCCAAAAAGTCCCAGATGCCTTCACTAGAAGATACACATTTTGTGATTTATCCTTGATCTAGAGTGTTTGTAAAGATAGGATGTAAAGGTATCATACTCCTTAGAGGTTGAGGTCATGCCCTACCTCGTTTTATCAGCAATGCCAAGGTAGCCCATCTGTTCAGGAAGTTAGATCTGAGAAAATAACTTCTGTTTGTACTTTGCCGTTTACTCCATAAGACTATGGAAAACATGCCCTGCCCTCTGCAGAGCACCCACAACCACAATCCTCCTGCACGTGAGCCTAAGAACATGCACATGGCATAGCCTGTAAATTGAGTTCTCGAACATTTGACCTCTGTGGTACTCATGAAATTGGATGAAGACCCCTTGACCTCAATGGGCTGCTGGTTCCTGTGCAAGTAATTTTTTCTCAGTTTACTTATTTTTTTCCCCACGAGTTGATGAAGATTCTGTGCAAATGCTACAAAATGTAAATGCCTTCAAATCATCCATCAATGTGAGCTATGTGAAATCTAGAGGAATAAGGGACAAACAAGTCTAGCAGTTGTCTCTCCTATATTATTTTCCTTTCTTCAATGTTTTAACAGGTTCTCGTTGCTGCATTTGCAGTTTCAGGATATTGCTCCACCTATTTCAGAGCAGGAAGTAAGCCATTCAACCCAGTCCTTGGCGAGACTTATGAATGCATTCGAGAAGACAAGGGATTCCGATTTTTCTCAGAACAGGTAAGTGCCACTGGACTCAGTGAAGTTCTGTACAGGTAGGAGGGCAGTTTGGTGATGAAAACAGCCTTTTAATAATTCCCTGTTTATGGATGGGTTATGGTACCAGTTAATAGAAAGCTCACTTCACTTAGCATCATTGCTCCTCTAACTTGTGTAAGTTCTCTGTGTTTTTAAGCATGAAGTCTCAAAAGTTTTACTTATACATTTTGGGAATAATTCGCTAATAAAATGGATGAACTATAGTTTTGGGGGTGACTAATATACATTGTAAAATAATTATTATTTGGAAGTTTAAACACTGATATATTATTGCCTTGTTTTTGTTTCTAAAACTAGGTTAGCCATCATCCCCCCATTTCTGCCTGCCACTGTGAATCAAAGAATTTTGTGTTTTGGCAAGGTTTGTATTTCAGTTACAATTTAAAATCAAATTTATGAGCCTATGAAAAAAGTGTCTGGCTTCCAAAGGGGCATTGTACTCAGTTCACATTTCTTCCTTTGCATCTCAGAGAATATTGGTAATTGGTGTCGAGTTTGGTTTGAGAAATTAAGTGTCCTGGTTTAAATATGAAACTGTGTCATGGAGGAGATGAGACTGCTTATCTGGGAAGCAATGCCTTCTGGAATAGCAGAGCTCCACACAAACAGTGCCAACTCAGAGCCACCACCTTGTCTTCTGTGCCTCATGGTCTGCATCTATAACATGGAGGTTCCATCTGCTGCCTTCTTGCTTCTTGGGACTGTGCAAGGACATTATAATCCTGAAGGAGCGCTCTGTGGCACATCATCTGTGGCCATAGTCTAAGTAGATATACAAACATGCAGGAATTCCTAGTCTTTACCTCATTGGATTGAAGTCTTTACTTATTTTTAAAAGCTTGCCTAAAATAAAAAGTTATAAAAACCCCTTTGGAAAGAAAATAATATATAAGTGAGTTTGGCCGTTAAGTGTAAATAGATCCTTCATGTTTATAAAGGTGCTTCATTGCTCACAGAATGACTTTTCTCATGAGCATTTCCTTAATCTGAAAATACACAAAATGATAGTGTTTTAACAGCACTTTATTGCAAAAAAAAGACAGTAAATCATTTCTTCATCATAACCAAGGGTTAGAAATTTTGTGGAGATAGCACTAAGCTCCCTTAGTTCATCAAAATGGACCAGGTGGTCGTTACAAATACACAGGCAAAGCTGAGTTTCCAGGAAAAAAGCATAAAGTCATAGCGTGACATAAAGTGCTGGGCCCTGGGCTATATCTTAACACCCAGTGTAGTAACATGTTCACTGAGTTAATTCCACTTTCTCATACATCTTATGTATCTGTATTTAGAGACTATTTGTTTCACTGTTCTCCCAGATCATAAAACTTTTCTAGGTAGTGGGGGAAATGTGTATATAAATCGTTGGTTTTGCTATACTGCAGTTATTTTTACTATACATCTCATGCTGGACATGTTTAACTATTTTGAACATTTAGTTAAAACTTTTAACAACATTTATTGCGGTCTGGACATTATAGCACAGTAGGGTCTATGTTTATATGTGTATGTGAATACACACACACTATTTTTAGGCTTCTCCCAGCTTTGTTAGTTTAAAGCAAATATGGAGCATGTATTATGGAGAAATATAGATAGTTGGTTTTTTTTGGTTCATAGTTAATATTTTTACCTTGAGTCACCTTCAGGCGCTTATATTAAATCAACAATATGGAACCAATTGTGATTTAAAAAGTGCTTTGTGAAGTGTAATACAAAAGTTAGTTTTTATAGAACAAATGTTTAGATATGGAGTATGTATTTCTTGTCCTTTACATATGTCGTTTAGATATCAGATGGAAAAACAAGTTCTGGGGGAAGTCAATGGAAATCCTGCCTGTGGGAACACTGAATGTCGTACTTCCAAAGTAGGTGCCTCTTCAGTCCCTTTTGGCCTCTTCTCTATTTTCTAAATCATTAACGTGTGTTTTAAACTCTGGAAGGTGCCAAGGGTCTATTTCCCTGTATGCCCAAAGCTTCTGTTACCTTCATCAAAGTGTTGAGAATGGACCCCCACAAAAACAAACGAGAACTTAGGCATGTGGATCAAAGCCTCCTAGTCATCTTCTCACATCCTCCTCTCATCAGTCCACATCAGGTATCTCTCAGGTCCCTGTCACCATCTTTATTTGCATTTTATATTAAAAGTTCTCCTGTTTAGCCATCTCTCTGCTATATAATTTAATTTCACTTTTGAGTTCATCTTAGATCCAGGAAATATTTTACATTTCTAAGTTATTTTATCCAAGAAGAGTGGTGGAATCTTTTCATGGTTGTGTTCTTGAGGATATAGCCTACACATCTTTTAAAATTAATTGAATTTTTCATTGAAGCCAGTGGCTTGATTGTGTTTCTTCATTTGGTTGATTTGTTTTGGTTTTGTCGATTTGGATGACCGAATTTGCAGGTGAATTAGATATGGAGGAAGGGGAGGTATTCCCAGGACCACAAAATAAACTTTCAATATTTGAAAATTCATGAGGAAGAAAGTGAATTTTCTTAAGTATATATGGTGCCTACATCATACCAATTCTTAATTTTGTAGAAATTTAGAAGCATTTTATTTTATTTTGAATAATACTTTTATTTGAAATTATGTGCAATCTTAACTGTGACTTGAAACTATATCATTTCATTCCTTGGCAGAAATTCTGTAACCTTACTCCCTAAAATCTGTTTTAGATTTTTGCCACCTTATTGTGTTGCTCAGTCTCTTCCCAAAGAATTTTTTGCATCTTTGGTCTTAACTTGGAGTGTGAAACAATGTTCTCAGAGTGGTCTTTCCTAAATGCATACCCTATGGTGCATCTCTCCTATCTGGAATTTGTCCATGATAGCCCATCACCTGCAGGGTAACTCTAGACTCCTGGGTAGGACCCTGGTTCTGCCTCCTCCTGCCTTTACTGCCTTGCCTCACCACATCCATTCACCTAGAGCACAGCATTCACAGGCCCCAGGAACCTTGTGCTCTTCTGACCTTGGACTTTGTCAGTGCTTTTCCCAAGCCCTTAGTGCCCTCCTATTCATCATCCAACCTTAGATTGAACCCAGCTTTCACTAGGACGTCTTCCTTGGTAATCAGTCCATGTTCCAGGCAGATCTAAGAACTGAAGACTCCTTCTTCTGTGTTCCCATGATGCTTTGTTCGTACATCTGTTAAAGCCCCCATCATATATTAAGTATTTGTTTTCATATCCATGTACCCTACCATACTTCTGGCTCCGGAATAACAGGAAATAGGCCTATTCAACTTTGTAGCTTTTGCACCTGGCCCACAGAAAGCACTAAAATGTTCCTTAAGTGCGTTAATCGTGTCATAAATATTTATGATCACATAGAGAGTTTCAAGAAAGAAATGAGAAGAAAATGAAAGAAAAGGAAACTTTAGCCAAAGAATATTCTCATTAGTAGAAAGAGTAATGTGTAATTGTGACTTCATTGTTTTTAATCAATGTTGTATTCGTCACTAGGTATGGAGATTACTATGTGTGGAATAAAGTCACCACATGCATACACAACATCCTCAGTGGAAGAAGATGGATAGAGCATTATGGAGAAGTAACCATTAGAAATACCAAAAGCAGTGTTTGCATTTGCAAACTCACATTTGTCAAGGTAAATATGATCATACAACAATGAAGAAAAAACAGTACAAAATGCTTCCTAATGAAGAAATGGAACAGTGTCCTTAAACAGCAGCAAGTAGGTCTGTATCACTGATCCAAAAGGACATTTTGGATAAGAAAGCTGGACCAACTGATGGAGTTTCTCAAGGCATGCAGGCATCTGGACATATAGGGGTCAAAAAAGGCACCATCTAAAAACAGAAGAAAACAAAATTTCTTTTCAAAGAATGTTCTTTTTAAGCAGCCAGTCAGTAGATCATTAAGTAAAATTCCAGAAAGCACTTTTTGCCTATACCAAGTCTTCTGGTTTATATTTCTACTTCTATTTCTGCTTGATTACATTCAAGTGATCTTATTTTAGGGAAAATTATAATGCAGTTGTCATTTTCTGAGGACATTTGAGGAGAGCAGCCACATAGATGATAACTACCAGTCACTACAAGCTTATGCAACCTTATCATAACATAATCCAAATAAGTTCAATGAAAAACATAACCTTTGTTAACAAGAAAAGATGTTTGGGATAGATATGTGCACACAACACTGTTTTCCCTATCTCTCTTGTCTGAAGTAGAATGTGTAGTATCACCTCCGTGTTTCTTTGTGTGTGCTACAGAATTCAACACAGCACAGAAGCCCCGCCCAGCCCCCTTATTTGTTTGACTCATAACCCCGCTCTAAAATGGTAAACAGGTAACATATTGGAATCTTAAGAATCAAACATTTTATTTCTTGGTTAGATCCTTTTAAGCCATATTGGAAGATCATGTTCATTTTAACTGAATATCTTAGTTTTAGCTCAAAATGTTGCTCACTATTTTTTTCTTATAGACTCATGAAGTGGCTAGAACTCGAAAGCCAACATCCCTGTGTGCTCTGGCTGGGTAATGACAGTGGATATGTGCATTTGGTTTTGAAAGCTATGAGAAACGTTAGTGCAGTCTTCCCCTCACATTTGCACAGCCTATGTCATAATTTAAAATATGTAAATCAAGCCTACAAACTGTCAAATAAAATATGTTCTATCCTTTCGCCTTGACAAATACACGTTTTATAGCAAAATCATGTTGGACCCTCCAGAACTCTGTGCTGGCAACTTGACAATGCAGGACAGATGGCCTGGCTCACAGCCTTCCCTGCTTTCTTCCCACCTCTGACTCTATTCAGCACTGTAGAGGGTCTCACACACACTATGTAGGCAATCCGGCCACTGCACCTAAACTCTATATACACCCCCACAAATAACTACCCTTAGCCATTCCTAGGACCTAAAGGTTCACACACTGGTGGGTCGTCTGCCCTCGGATGAATGAATTCAAATAAAAGTTCTGTACCAGCTATGGAATAAGCTTAGAGTCATTTGGGAATTCTAAGGTCCTGCATATTTGAACCTGATCTGGAAGTGTATCATGGGGTCCAGGTAGGCAAATTTCCACAGACTTCTCATCCCATAGGAAGGAACATGGTTGGAAGAGAGCCACATCAGGGTCCTCTTGATAAAATGTAGCCATTTACAGAAACTAAGAAAATTATTTCACAATCTATTTCTGCAGCATGGTCAATTGATATTCATTAAAATCCATGAGCCCTTGAATGAACATTAAGGGGAAAATTCAAGAGGAATGAAGGGAAAAGTTACTAACCTATAAACTAATATTAGGTTCTTAGGATATATCAGCCTTCTCTGTGTTATGCTATTGTTCCATGCATGGAGTAGAGATCATCCTTTTCCTAAGATCTAGGGTAACTAGCATTTAGAAAGCCAATGAGGAAATAATATAAATAATAGTATGATAATCATATGATTATATGTAATAATAAATATAAATAATATAAGACATTTTGACAGCCAGGCTCGGTGGCTCAGCCTGTAATCCCGTGCCTTTGGAAGGCTGAGTTGAGTGGATTGCCTGAGCCCGCGGGCTCGAGACCCGCCTGGGCAACTTGGCGAGACCTCATCTCTACAATAAATCAAACAATCAGCTGGGCATGGTAGTGCGTGCCTGTAATTCCGGCTACTTGGAAGGCTGAGGCGGAAGGATCGCCGGAGCCCAGTGGGTCGAGGCTGCGGTGGCCGGGAGCGGCCACTGCACTCCAGTCTGGGCGACAGAGTGAGACTCCAACTCAAAAAAAAAAAATTTTTTTTTGAGATCACTGGGTTTCTGGAAATGGTCTGAATGAGGGACTTCAGGGTTATGAAAATTTTCCATATGGAAATTATAGGGATTGATGTTCATTCAAGGGCTCAGGTGTCTTAACTGAGGTTTGGTTTTTCCAGGTAAATTACTGGAATTCTAACGTGAATGAAGTCCAGGGGGTAGTGATGGATCAGGAGGGGAAAGTGGTACACCGGCTGTTTGGGAAGTGGCATGAAGGACTCTACTGTGGTGTGGCCCCATCAGCAAAGTGCATCTGGAGACCAGGTGGGACTGGCTTGAGTGTCTTTCATCAGGAGGGTACCATGAGCAGCAGAAGTGGCGGGGTAGGGGGATGTCAAGCCACCCCAAACTGTTCACATTATGTTTCCTTTAATAGTGAGATGATTTCTCATAAGCTGAGCATTGAGGAAAATAAATAAGTAAATAAATAAAATAGGTTAAAAACATAGATGCTTAAGGCAATTACAGCCACCTATATCTGTAACATAAGATATATATATATATATATCCCAGTTTTTGATATTTGATTATTAAAATTTTAGGCCAAATCTCTGACATGTGATCAGAGATTGAGCTTCATGAGAATTTGTTCTAAATGTCAACTCTAAATTCCAAAAGCTAGGTGTAATTATTAAAGAGTTTAGATAATTGAAATAGGCAAATTTAAATCCTTACTCATGTTATTTATTCTGTTTTAATAAAACAAAGGAAAGCCTGCAAAACATCTATAATCCGCAAATTCAGTAACTCACCAGAATAAGCAATGTTTTCACTTGAGTAGCAAAAGCTGCAATATGTTGACATTTAATAAAAGACGTCAAGAGAGTTCTGGTAATATATTAACATACAATGGAATATCAAGTATAAATGGAGCAAGTCTCCACATAACATTTACTTTCATTGGAATTTTGTCAGCTAATCCCTAACTCTAAAATTATTTGTTCCTTTTGTAAGAGACCTCAGTGAGTATGTAAATTTCCTGATAGTAGGTTGGCTAGTTTACTCATTCAGCAACTATTTATTGAGTTCTAACTGCATCAGGCTTTGTTGTAGGAGCTTGGGATATATCACTGGGCAAGGCACACAAAGAGCCTGCCTTTGCATTTAGCTGAGAAGTGCCAGTAAATACTAATTTAGATCTGCAGTTTAGATCTGCATCTTTTTCTTTTCTAGAAGGAAGTAACTAACAAGTGTTTCTGGTAAAATCTTAATGTTGATCCTGACTTCATTGACTACATTATGGAAGTAGTTTAATCAATGAAGACTACTATATGTGCAAAGTTTTGTTTGAAAGACTAGATCTTATTAAATACATGCATCTATCAGTTCTAATCATCAACATAAGGCTTCCCACCTAGCAAAATATCACCAATTTAATTCACTTGAAAAAAATTTGTAGCCGGGCTCGGTGGCTCAGCCTGTAATCCCACGCCTTGGGAGGCTGAGGTGAGTGGATTGCCTGAGCCCACGGGTTCGAGACCCGCCTGGGCAACTTGGCGAGACCTCATCTCTACAATAAATCAAAAAATTAGCCGGGCGTGGTAGCGCCCGCCTGTAATTCCGGCTACTTGGAAGGCTGAGGCCGAAGGATCGCTGGAACCCAGCAGGTCGAGGATGCGGTGGCCGGGAGCAGCCACTGCACTCCAGTCTGGGTGACAGAGTGAGACTCCAACACACAAAAAAAAAATGAAAATGAAAAAATTTGTAATCTAGTACTTATTACTACAGATTTGGGATTAGTGTGAGGTATTTAAGCACCAGGGTAAATCAGCTCCTTTCAGCTCTGTAAGCCTTTTGCCTCTCAAAGTGGTTCATTGGCCTCATTCCAGGTTCCATGCCAACCAACTATGAGCTCTACTATGGCTTCACGAGGTTTGCTATTGAGCTCAATGAGTTAGATCCTGTACTGAAAGATCTCCTTCCACCGACAGATGCCCGATTCCGACCAGATCAAAGGTAAGGATGGCAGTGGTATTTAAGATGTAGACTACTATGGCAAGAGGCTTTAGAGGTCATTAGTACTTATTTTTACCCATCATTCATTTATTCATTCAATGATTTCTTCATTCCTTGTTCACTCAAAAATAATTAGAGTAGTCTGTGCTAGGTAAAGCAGTATTCAAAGGATGGCTGTAACAGATTGTCTCAGCACAAAGTTCCTCACAGAAGATAACACAGATGTTTTGTAACAGAAGTTTCTTCCCCCAGAAAATTTAACAACGGTCTACAAATTCATGAACTCTTGTTAAATATAGAATCACTCCTCACTCAGTGTTTTTGACCTCTTTGCTTTGCGACTCTAACATGGAATATTTTTTAAATTGAAGATTAACAGGAAAAATTACAGGGGCATCCAGAAATGCTTTACATGAAAGTCTGCTCTTTGACCAATGTGATTTTGATCCCACAGGGTGTGAGATGTACTCAAAATACAGTACCTTTATTGCCTTCTGATTCTTATTTTGTATTATTCTTATATAGTTCTGAACTCATGATGTCTATTTGTATGAAATATATTTTACTTCTCAAAAAAACTTTATATACCATACAAATTCCATTCAAAATCAATTTTTTTGTTTTCTGTGTATTCTTGGCTTTATCTACCATCTGCCAAAATGTTCTCAGTATTGAATGTTCTACTGTTTAATTCTTTTATATTCTTCCTTCTCTGTCTAGAACATGCACTCTCACTATTTGACATTCAAATGTATCAATATGCTTCCTGTACAATGTATGTCATATTATATCCCTGTTCTTTGCTCTCATTTTGAAATTTAAACATTTGTAAATCACCATTGGGTCTGCTTTTTCCTTCGCAATTCCATTTCAATATTCCCTTTCTGAATTTCGTGTGCTATTTATCTCCTATTCTGTGGCCTTTTATACTTTTCCTCAACTGTGATTTTTTTTTATCTTCATCAGTTTTACTCTCTAATAAAACAAGAAAGCTCCTTCCCTCTCAATCTGTTCTCAAAATAGATGGAGAACAGCCAGTTACCATCCTCCAGTCTGTGGCCTTTAACAAGTGCTTTTTGATAACACAGAAAAGGAGCACAGCTTGTCACAGACTTCATGCTCTTCTAACACTGAAAACTGAAAATCTCAAGTTGTAGAACCCCAGACAACACTGAAATGTCTTCAAGGCCAAACCACTCACCTTTTATTATTACTGTATATAATTATTGTACAATAATTCAGTTCACATACACAGAAAGTATGCAGATTGATGGACAGGCAGAGGTGGTGTGGCCTGGGGCAGAGGTGAGGGAACATTGCCAGAGTGCAACTGTACAGGATGTTGTGTTCACAGCAACCAGAATGTAATCTTGGGGAATTGAGATTACTTTTTCTCAGAAAAAGGAATAATTATGTTAAAATATCAACTGCTTTCTGCTTAGATTTTTAGAAGAAGGAAATTTAGAGGCTGCAGCAGCCGAGAAGCAAAGAGTGGAGGAACTACAGAGATCTCGAAGACGATACATGGAAGAAAACAATCTCGAACATATACCAAAATTTTTTAAGTAAGTCAGTTCATCCCATAACAAGTTCATGTTTTGCAAATGGTTGCCACAAGCAGAGAGAAACTCCAGGAAAACTGAAAGAAAATGGGAAATAGCCTAGTGTTCAGGAAACTTAAAGGTAGAAAGACCAAACTGATTTTGGTAGCTTAGCTTTTGGCAGTGTAAGAGTTGAATCAGAGTGAAAAGTTAGTAACTATAAAAAAAATTCTTCTCCATGGCTCTTATCTTTTTGTGGCCAACAGAAGATAGTGAGGGTCTCTTTCAGAAGGTTCTTTGTCCTTCAGCTGAACCCTTGAAAACAGTGCAAATTGGTTCCCATTCCCTCAGCCAGAGACTGATGGGACCCCAATGCCCACAAGATCATCCTGGCTTTGTTAGGATTTAATTTTATTTCTATCACACGAAGCCTGTGTCTGTTCAGCTTTGGCCTCGCTATGGTATGATAGTAGGTGATTATTACAGGATTATTTGCAGGATTATATATACATCACACAGATTAATCTGAAGTTTCCAAATCCATCTGTTGCCCTCCAGAGCCAGGGAAAAAGCTCAGGGTAACCTCATATCCTTAATACTTGCCATCTCCTAACCACCTCAGGGCAGAAATGCAGCCTTGTCTTCAGATGTCTAAAGTGTGCTCTTTGGACAAGGGTCCTGCAGAGACTCTTAGAGCTACTGATATTTCATACTATTCCTTACAAGTGAGAGAGAAATTATTCTAAAGGTCAGGAGCCTGAAACTCTTAGTTATAGTATTTGCATATACTTTTGGGGGAGGGGGGCTCATTGTTTTCTTTTCTTTGTTTTTTTTTTTTTCCAAGTTGGAGTCTCACTCTGTCATTCAGACTGGAGTGCAGTGGCCGCTCCCGGGCCACCACAGCCTTGACCTGCTGGGCTCCGGCAATTCTTCCGCCTCAGCCTTCCAAGTAGCTGGAACTACAGGCGTGCACTACCACGCCCAGCTAATTTTTGATTTATTGTAGAGATGAGATCTCGAACCCACGGGCTCAGACAATCCACTCACCTCAGCCTCCCGAAGCACTGGGATTATAGGCTGAGACACCGAGCCCGGCTGGCTCTTGGTTTTTCTACCTTTGCCTGGAGGTGATTTGCTCCTGCCCTCAGTTCCTCTTCCCGTGACTTTACCTACGTCTATTTCAAATGCTTAACATCAAAAATGAGGTTTTTTTTTTCTAGTCCAAAATAGTCCAAGCATCAAGAGTTAGCAGATAGGACACTAATTGGGTTACGAAGCACTGCTTATATGTATATACATGTCTAATCTATAGGAGGGTCTAATAAAAGGTCACCTGGATGTGATTTGTGGCTGATGTTGGTTTTTATATTTTCACAGAAAAGTGATTGATGCCAATCAAAGAGAAGCTTGGGTTTCTAATGACACCTACTGGGAGCTTCGAAAGGACCCTGGGTTTAGCAAAGTAGACAGCCCTGTTCTTTGGTAAACTGGGAACGTAGAGCTAGCCAACATATCACACTCTGAATGAATAAATAACTATGCACAATTATGTTTCTTATAGCTACACGTGGTTTCTGGGTCGACTGAAAACCTACCATTTGCTTTTCTATTCATCTTTATAATGGACTTTCAGAAGTGCATTAGACAAGGCCCCTAACCACTTTTGGATCCTTTCTGTTTTGCTGCAACCATATTCCTTAAAAAAATCCATACCCTCCTTGGAAAGCAGAATAAAAGGAGCAGAATATAAAATCCAAAGTCTGAAGAGTTTGTAAAGAAACACAAATGGTAACCGGTGCTTAAAGTTGATCAAGAGAGTTAAAAACAGCATACAAGCCTCGTGGTGGGTCCGTTGTCTCGAAGCACCATCCCCTTGTCATGGGAGCCACAGCAGTCGGTCAGTGCAGACTTCCGGTGTGTCTGTTTGATGTGGTGTGCTTGTGCTGGGCTTGTCAAAAAAGACATAAAGCTTCTCAGAACCTGTTCCATCTGTATCCCATTGTTCATGCCTTAAGAAATGCAAAGATGTACAATAAATCATTTTTTAAACGTGTGTTCTTAGGTTTATGTGAAGAACAGATTTTTTTTTGAATCATAGCATGATTCACTTTCTCGATCAGAACAATTATGAGACTAACTTGAATGGATTTTTAAAAGTGAACAACAACGCGTGCTTTACTTTGCTAAGTCCATTACTATGTGGTATGTCTGAAGGGCAAGAAGGAAAGGTGTGCTAAGTAGATCTCTGTGTTCACGTTGCTCGTTAAGTTCCTGTCCTGCGTCCAGATAATAAACTTTCCCTCTTCCACCTAACCTCACAGTGTGCCCTATTATTTGGCAAAATCTATATTTGATTTGGACATTTGTCATCAGTGTTAAAACCTTAAGCGGAAATCACAAAAAGTGTATAGAATCCTATGTGGGCTTAGTAGAGCTATAAATGTACCTGTTTTGGAGGGAAACACAATGTAATCTACATCTCAACACCAAACCCACTCCACTGGCATTAGCGAACAGAAGCAAGAATGCTAGGAGCTTATTTGCATTGTTTCAATGAGTTCTATGCAAAATCATCTTCCAGTTTTTCATCAAGTGATTCCATATGATACATGACTTCATAGTAAGCATTTACCTTGCTATTGGCAGAGAAATAACTAAGAAATTTATCCATCTCAAAGGGGGAAGCAGAAATGTGTTTTGCATACTTCAGAATTTGTTTTTCCTCCACTAATATACAGAGGCTTCTGTGAGAAATTTGCATAGTATTCCTAAGTTTCTGCACGTAAATGACTATATAAATGCCTGTATGTTTTAAAAAAAAAATCTCTTTAGAGATTTTTCTAGAAACTTATAAAATTACACATATTTTATTCTCAGTTAGATTTTTATTCTTAGATTCTTACCATCAGGATTTAAGTGTTATTTTAAACTCTGAAGACAAGGTTAGGGACATTTTACATTTTATTGTGAGGTATTGGTTTTAGTGTTATTTCTTTTCAGCAAAACATTCCTAATAACGGCTAATACACCATTAAATAAAAAACTCCTGAGAAGAGTGTACGGGAAAACTTGAAAGTTTACACTAAATAGAGCAATATTTTAATTATCCTAAAACTCATGCCTCCTTGTGTCTGAGTAGACACATTATGTGCACGGGTTACGTTAGTTTAGAATGGAATTTCATTCTCAGATAACTTCCCTAATCCATCTCCAGATTTCAGCATTCCACTTGAACAACACCCTCCACATTCCTTTCATTCCCTGTAGTAATAAAATCTCCCCCTGTGATATTGATTCTTTCTCTGGTCATTCATCTTGTCATCTTTTTATTTGCATCCCAAGACACATGCCTTTAATTTTAATTAAAATTTAATTAGAATCCTTGACTTCCTCACAGAAACCTGTTCTCCATCCTTGGTAAAGCTTTAGATACTGCTTTCATTGATTCTGGTAGGTACTTACTAGCACTTCCCTGAACGGTCCCAAAATAGCCTAAAAATAAGAAAAGAATTCTGCCAAGTAAAGATATCACAGGCAGAGAAGTAAGAAAGTGAGGCTTCAGGTGAAAGATGACTGGTGTCAGTCAACCAGCTAGACAAGGACCCAGGACCCATGAGGGAAGTAGCTACTGTACCTAGCATTTGGGTTATAATGGAGAATAAGAAAAAGTAGTAGAGAGACTTTTTACTGGATAATAAATTCATGCTACAAATCAGGTGTGTGAATGTTGGTCAGAGCCAACCTGAAACTCTGATTAGGATTTCAAGATGAGAATGAGAAAAATGTCAAGTTAATTAAAATCACCACATTTTTATAATATCCCAGATCTAGAATCTCTTTTGGGATTCAGATATCTATCCTGTTTATTTCTATTCCAGTGACCAGTTAAGTTTTAGATACTACTCCTTCAATACCAACTCACTGTTGTCCCCCATGGAATAGTGATGCGATGGTCTCTCCCCCTTTTCCGTTTTACTTGTTATTGACATGGCAATTATAAAATTATAGAATTTATCTGTTGAAATGTTCATCTACATAGTATTTGGGCTTTCAAGACTAAACAACCAAAGGGTAGACTGTTAGACCATTCACTTGATAAGACCTGATGTATTCCTTAGAATTTTATTTAAACCTTTTTATTTCAGAGGCACTTTCTTAATTGTTATTCTCTAAAATGCTCTAGAATAGAGAAGGTCTGGATATGACTGTATGTTTCTCCCATGGTTTATTCCTAAGCTTCTTCGTCTTGAGATGGTCACAAAGAAGAGCAGTAATAAGTGACAATGATTCTGTAGACAGATCGATAGCACACATTCAAGCTTGTAAAAATCAACCAGAAATGAATCGGTTTCATGTGCTGCCACCCAGGGTGCACATTTTTTCTCTGATTTTGCTGTGATTTTACTGGTTTTTTTAAAAAATGAAGTCATTATTTTTATGAATTGCTTTAAAATACCTACCCCATAATTCCCAGGCAATTTTTTTTTTTAAAGACCTCACTTTAAATACCTTTTAATAGTACATATTAATTGTATGTGAAAAAATATATATAATTTTCTGGCTAAGAGACGAGATTTTTCAATACAAAACATGCCAGATTGTCAGTTTTCTAACCCTCTTCCTCTTCTTGATTATTCCATCCCCATGCCTTTCAGAGACTACACTAATCAATTATTAGATCCTGCCCTAAGGAGCAGTGGGATGGGGGTTGGATTTAGGGAGGAAAATGTGATTAAACTGTTTTGCTGAGTATTGGTTACAGCTGTGACTGGAGAAGAGTTTATAATCATAATCTAAAGTACATTTTTGTTATAACCTTGTGAATCTTAATTATCCATCTTGTTCTCTGTCATCCTTAATAATGAGGTATTTGCAGGAACAGAGCTCCTCACACCCCAGGGGGTGTAATAAGTGTTTGCACTCTGCTCAGTATATTATGAATGTGGCACAGTAAATAAATTTCTGTACAAAATATTAGTTTATTTCTATGGGAGCCATTATGTTCAGGATATATAAAATGTATCTTATTAAAACATTATGAATCTATTTTGTGCTTTAGAAATGTTCTTTTGAGGAAAGGGGAAAAAATGTATACATGGAATTAAAGTTAAAGGTTTTTGTTTGTTTTTTCAAAAAGCTTCTCAGTCATTTAGAAATATTTCTTATCAAACCAGTATTAGCTTCTCTAAGTCTTAATTGAATTTCTTTTGTCAAATTAATGTTTAAACTGTATATTATGTGAATCATTTTGTTAAACTGAACTTGAGTTTAACTTTATTGCACAATTTTAAGAGCCTACTTTTGTTACTGAATTGTAAGACCTTTTTGCAGCCTTCACTCTTAGAGAAAATGGCAAATTGTTTAAGAATGGTTTAGCTTTAATTCTTCCAAAATGAGATCTAAAGAAAGAATTCCCTAAGAGTTGCTATAATTAACCAACATGCCCAACATCTTAAATAAATGAGACTTCCTGATTGAGGCAAATTACAGTTGTCTCAAGTGGAAAAGCACTTACCTGTCATATACATCCTTTTGTTTTCCAAAACAATATCTGAATTGATGCATTCTCCCAGCGCTCTGATTCTAACTCAGTGACGGGTATGGATACACATGTATGTTCTTTTGCACTGTGTCATTAAATGTTTGTAAAATATACAGTATGCACAGTTTCAGAGTCATTCTATACTGGAAACCATTTATCCTCCACTGAACATTAATTTTTCATGGAGTAAAAATTACCCCATAAATACATTTTATTTAGTTACTTTGGTATCTCCAGATTGGTAGGGAAAAAACATAAAACAAAGAATGTTCTTATTCTCTGCAAAAAAAAATTATTTTTGGTCATTCCTTTCTTCCAGATATAAGTTAGGGAAATTGTAGAGAAAGGAATATTAAGTTTTCATAAAATAAGGTACAATCTTATTTGAGTTCCACCTGTTTCTTCTAACACTTTTAATAAGGTAAGCAACTGAATGTCTTAGTGCTGTTAAAGAAAGAATAATGCTAAAAGTATTCTATTACCTTTGGCACCCACTCTCCCTAATTTATTCTCATCCAGTTAGTTTCTAGTAATTAAAAAGGTAGCTAGAGTTTTGTTGTTGTTGTTGTGTTATTTCAATTTTTCTAAGCTTTATTAAGGTATAACTGGCATATAATTCACATATTTGAACTGTACAACTTGTTAGTTTTTGACATATGTATACACACTTAACACCACCTCAATCTTAATAACGAGCATATCTATCCCCCCCACCCCTGTCTAATCCTTCCCCATCCTCCACCCTGAGGCAATCATTGATTTGTTTTTGTTACTTTTAAAAGTGTGCATATTTTCTTGTATTTATTGCATACGGGATTTTTTGAGAAAGCTGTGTGCACATGGGTAGACATATGCCTGCAAACACCTCCCATTCCATTGCCCCCATATTCACCATCATGTTAAAAGAGAAAGAGGATTTTATCAAGTCCTACTTCTGATAGCCCAGTAAAAATTGTAGCTTTGAAATGCTTAGAAAAAAATAACATATTTCTCATTTCAAAATGGCCGTGTAAATTAATGGGACAATTTGCATGCTTTGGGAATTCAAAACAATGTCAACACTGAACTTGCTGTTGGCGCTGAAGAAACCCTGGGAAGTGTTTTTCTCTGGTGTGTAAGGAAAGGCTCCCTGGCAAAGCTGTGGGGAACCAGCACTTGAAATGATGTTTTGATCATCAGAGAAGTAGCCTATGCCGAGTTATTATTTCTCTCTCCCCAAGCCCGCATTTGTGTCACAAACATTTGAAACTTCCATTCCTTCTGATACCTTCACTCCACAGATAAAAACATGGTCCTAAACCTAGTTTTGAAAAAGCAATGGCAGTGAAATGCCCAGTAAATTTACTGGCAGCTGTACAAGTTGAAAGCTTATTCTTTATATCTTAAACCCAAAAGCCTATTACTCAAAAGCAGATAACTTCCCAGAAATGATCAAATACAGAATGATTAATTAAATGCTAATTGAGTGAGAAGGCAAAAATGAATAAAAGAGGGAAAGAAAAGTAGATTCTCTAAACGGGGCAGGGATCCTGCTTCTAGGGGACATACAGATGGGTCCCAGATGGGCCAGGAAGTATCTTGTATATTTGTTTACAGGCAGATTCCTGAGCTTCCCTCCAAAGATTCTGAGTCCATAAATGTAGGATGTGGACCAAGAATCCACATTTTAACAAGGACTCTCAGTCCCCAGGAAATTTTAAGGTAAATGGAGAACTGAGATGAGTGTGTACCAGCTAACCACCCATTCCCACGTCCCTTCACCAACCTCAGGCCTTTTTGTTTTGTTTTGTTTTGTTTTGTTTTCATATGACACTCAGTAGTCAGGAAGAAAATGTAGTTCAAGAACCATGCCTGCAATCCAAGCTACTTGGGAAGCTAAGGTGGGAGGATTGCTTGAGCCCAGGAATTGGAGTCTTCAGTGAGGTATGATCTTCCACTGTACTCCAGCCTGGATGATAGAGTGAGACCCTGTCTATTAATTAATTAAATTTTTAAAAAGAACCGGAAACTAATTAGAGCTCAGTGACCTGTGACTCACTTTGCCACTTTGTCATTTTCCTGACTTCTGTCCCAATGTCTGTGCTCTACTTTGGCGATGAGGAGAAGGGAGAACAGAACTCAAAAATTTAAAAGTCAAGATTTGTGTTCAGCCAGAGAACCCAAGTTTACTCCACAAAGCCATAGATAAGTCCCCTCACCTCGCCTTCCCTTCCCTCTCTGGTTCTAGATTTCCAAGTAGAGAGTTTCCATTGAATGATGGGGTCTTGGCTGGTAGGAAAACCCACAGGGAAATTCTGTGGCAAAGCACACTTGATCACCTGATTGACAATTTCATGACGAGGTCTGGCAGTACATTCTTTATTCAGGTCAGTTTCTTCTCTAAAAATAATATATTTTTAAAATTTCGATTTGAAAGGTCTCCACTGTGAAATTACTCTGCTTATAATAGAAGGTGTAAAGACAGTAGTCATGTACTGTTAATTTGCATATGGTCTTTTTGAGATAGAAAAAATAAATTTTATTAGGACTAGAATTTCAAGCAACTTTCTACAGAAATACAGCTTGTAGTTACATTTCCTAATGAAAGAGTAATTATTCACTGAAAAAAATTGTCTAATCTGTGTCACCTCAAAATAAGAATTGTGCCTCTTCAATGAATGTTGTATAGGAGAATGTTAAATTTGTAAGAGCACAGGAAACTCAATAAATTTTAAATAAATTATATAAAGAGACCTGTTTTTTGTGTATAGTATATCCTGACGACTTTTCCACTAATTTTGTTATAATCACTCATTTATTACTTTTATCTCCAACAAGAGATTTCAAATAGGATATAAAAAGGGTTGAGTATTTATTCTGATTATATTTCCAGATCTTTCCTGTGTAGAAACTGTTTTCAAGTCAAATACTAGAACTTTTTCCTGAATTTCTAATTTATTTATGTTAAAAGGCTTCCGTTTCCGTGTGTGGATTATGGGAATATAGCTATAGTTCACAAAGAATGCAAGAAATTCAAAGTCACTCAGATGAGAGTTTTTTCATCTCTAGTCTCTTGGGAAAATTCAGGGATTACTTGTGAAAGCACTTCTAATAAAGCAGTGTATTCTATTTTTAGTCTATACATGCATTAAAGTGTCACCGGGTAGCAGGATCTGTGTTGTGGTTCTCACCCCTTGTGTCCCATTGTCAAAGATTTGAATATGCCACACGAACAAATCCATGTGCAAATGATAGTTTTATTAAAAGTAAGGACATACTTCATGCAGCAAGAAAAATGGAGTGGGCTATTCAAGAGAGAAACAACCCCCAACTAACTGCAGGCATTTGTTTTATAAATTTTTTTCCTTCCTGTTTCCTTATTCCTCTTTTGTCAATCTACCCTTTTCATAATCTGATGGACAAGCCTTGGGTGTTTCACCTTTTGGAACTGCCCATGTGGGTTTCCCATTAATGCCATGGCGAGGGGGTGGGAGTGGTTAAAACCACAGTGTTAGTTAATGCTAATGACATGGAAATAACTCAAAAGTTATAACAATACAATCTTAAACTTCCAGTGTGCATATGTGCAAGTCTGAATAGTCCTGGTGGGTGAATTTCCCCATTAAGCAGGCTACTACAACCACAGGACAGAGGGACTTTCCATCTAAACTGAGGAACTTGGGGCGGGGATTGGGCTAAAACTGGGTGGTCTGAGGTGTGACTGAAGGCAAGGCTGTCTCAGGGATGAGCCCCTCCTGCTCATGTCTAACTGCTACCTAACAAAAGATTATTTATTAGCCTCAACATCCAGGTCTCTAATTTCTTTCAAAGTGTTCGAAGAAAAAAATATTTTCAGGGGGAGCATCAAAACAATACACCAAGCTTTTGGGTCACTGTATTCCCCAAATCAGTTTATTCTAAAGCAAACATTGGTAGTCAACCTACTTTAGTCTTGCTGGAATATGATGAACACATCATATTTTGGGGCCTTTCAACAGCCTGATCTACTGTGTGCATGTAAGAAGTGGTACCCAGTCACATCCTGACACTGTCCAATCACAGCAACATGAGGGCCTTGTAATATTACTTCCTAGAGATAAATTCCTAGGATTACACTAAGGAGAAACTTTGATGTGGTTGGCAAGAATACACACAAAAAAATCTTTCGTGTGTCCTTTTCTGTGTATGCATCAGAAGTGATGAGAGTTGGGGGAGGAGAAAGAGAAGATGTTAAGAACTTGAAATGACAAAGAAATTCTCCCACTCCTTGCGGTACATTCTTAAGGAACAGGAAGCAAATTGAAAATAAATAGCAGAGAGACATAAGATGAAATTTTGATTTGCATGGTTTGTAATTATATAATCACAGTTACCATGAGTTTTCTTGCCCAATTAGAAAACCATGCCAGAGAATTAGCCTCTTAATAAAAGTGCATATGGCCCCTGTTACATTAAATAATGGCTTCTTGGTTTAGTTTTAGCTTGCTAGATACAAAATTGAATAACATACCAGAATAAACACAACTGAATTTCTGACAACAGTTTATCCACTCAGAGGGAAAGCCATCAGATGACAAGGGCTGAACACTGAAGGACTTGGGTTGGTTTGCCTCAGAACTGCATGACCAGTCTAGCAGCTGCTTGCCCAGACAGCTGTGCAATGTGGCTGGCTGTCTGCCTGAAAGCCAACCTGCCCTACTGTACAGGCTCAGCTAACAAAGCTGTCCTCTCTTTAATCAATGGGTTTGATGGGTTTTGTAAATTTGGGATCGGAGAACGAAAACTACAAAAACAAATTCCTACTGGGAAGCTCTCAAATCCCCAGAGGACCTCTCCCCGCCAAAAGAATTATTTTTTGGATGGCAGGCTCCTTGTAGTATAGGCTTCCCCTGCTGGGTAAGTGTTCTAGGAACCCATCAACATGTACCAGCTAGTGTTGTTAGAGGCTGCATTCAGCTTCAGTGAATTTTTTTTGTGAATGTTTCAACATGTTTGCCCATTTCATGATGGGTGATTTATGAGTGCACCTGCCCACATGGTGCTGAATGTTTAACAGTCTTTGACCAACAGCAGCCTGATCCCTGTGCCTCACCCTCCCTATTCACCTGATCTTGCCCCTAGTGTCTTTTTTTTATTTTCCTAATGAAAAAATTAATCAAAGGGAAATGTTTTGCAGATATGAAAGAGGTGAAACAAAATACAGCAGATGTGCTAAAAGGTTTCAAAACTGGCAAGTTCAAAAACTGTTTTGAGCAATGGAAAAAGCATCTTGATAGATGTATTGCATCAAGCAGGGAGTACTTGGAAGGTGACTGACATTTAAACATGTATGAATAAATATACAATTTTTAATAAATAAGTCTGCACCAGTCTTTAGGTTTTGTACATTTACTTCTAAGTATTCCCTGGATAGGTAGGTCCCTAATTAGGTGTCTACATGGCATTTGGCCAGACTTGATTACCCTAGGTGATAGGTGGGGCAGGGAGCCCTCCCAGTATGACTTTTTCAGCCAAAAGTTCAGTATCAGTCCTGAAAGGCCAAAGCCATTTTCTAAATTCTGTACAGTTTTTCTAAACATGAATAGATATTTTTAATGGGATACCCTAAACTTAACTCAGTGAAAAATATGTCTGTCCTCAGACAGTCTAGCTGAATTAGTAAATGTGCCTAATACTAATATGACATTAGAAGCCACTAGGTTAATCACTTAGATATTTTATTTTTAATTTGCCAGAATTTGGGATAAATCTTGGCAAATCTATTTGGACATTATTATCTACACTATAAATCTGGCCAATTCTGTAGGAGCCAGAATTTGAACCTAGGCCTGTCTATCTCCAAGATGCCAGTCTCATATTATTCTGCCTCTGAAATAGATTTGAAGAATCACAGGGAGGTTCCCTCGATAATTTTTCTAGCTGATGTGGCAAATTCACAAAATTTCTAACTCATGAATGACATTAGTGATTTTAAAGATACCCTGGACTCCATTTTGATAAATTGCAATTATGCTCAAAACCCAGTTCTACGGTTTTATTTGTTTCCTATCAGTGCCATAACAAATTGCCACAAATGCAGTGGTTTAAAACAACAGATATTTATTCTACAGTTCTGAAGACCAGAAATCCCAAATAAGTCTTACAGGGCTAAAATCAAGATGTTGGCAGGGCTGGTTTCTTTTGGAGGCTCCAGGGGAAAACCTGTTCCCTGTTTCTTCCACCTTCTGGTTGCTGTCTGCATTCCTTGGCTTGTGACCACATTCTAATCTCTGCTTCTGTTCTCACATTGCCTTGTCTTCTTCTGTAGTCAAATATCTTCTGCCTTTCATTTATAAGAACACTTGCGATTACATTTAGGGCCCACCCAGATAATCCAGAATAATCTCCCCATCTCAACATGCTTAATTTAATCACATTTGCAAAGTCCCTTTTGCCATATAAATTAATACTCACAGATACTAGGGATTAGAATGAAGATATCTTTGGGGGTCATTTGATTTAGCCTACCACAGTGGTATGCACAAAGTCGGAGGAATTGAGTTTCACAGAGCAAATGCAGAACGTGTAAAAAAATTGTCTTTAAATAACATGAAATTGAATATTTAGGCCAGGCTCGGTGGCTCAGCCTGTAATCCCAGCACTTTGGGAGACTGAGGTGAGTGGATTGCCTGAGCCCGCAGGTTCGAGGCCCACCTGGGCAATTTGGCGAGACCTCATCTCTACAATAAATCAAAAACTAGCCGGGCATGGTAGCGTGCGCCTGTAGTTCTAGCTACTTGGAAGGCTGAGGTGGAAGGATCGCCAGAGCCCAGCAGGTCAAGGCTGCGGTGGCTGGGAGCGTGCCACTGCACTCCAGTCTGGGCAACTGAGTGAGACTCCAACTCAAAAAAAAAAAAAAAAAAAAAATTTGAATATGTAGTCAGTTGCCAATGCTAAGACATCTCAATTCTCCTAAGAATCTATCACCTCTACCTAAAACAGTGCTTGGCATATTGTAGGTGTGCAGGAAATATTTACTGAATGAATGAATGAATACAACACCACTTGAAGATTGCTGTAATAAGGAAATGAAAGTATCTGAATAAATAGTTTTGATTTTTTTTTTTACTATATGACAAATGACATTAAGACCACATAAGGGTGTGTTTTGAAACCTGTTTTATAGAAAGATGTCCCCATTTCTATGAAAGTGATAACTCAGTTAAAAATAAACAAGTAGGAATTGGGGGGTAGAAGTCAGTGTATCCATACCTAGATCGACTCATCCAGTGATAGCATACTACTGATGACATCCACCTGTTAAGATGGAGAAAGTGGGAATGTAGAAAGCTGTGTTCTAAAATATGACCAACCTTGATGATGGCAAACTTGTAGCTTTTTCCTTAGGTTTTACATCATACTACACTCCACCTGGCCCCTTACTTTCAATGGTGGGTCTCATTATAAATATAGACTCATGTTTGTGCAATGACCTGGACATCTTCAGCAGTTTCAGTTGGTACTAATTAGGTCCGGTTTTGGAATAACAAAATCCTGTCTCAGGTAAAGCCTGATTTAAAACTGTTTGAAAACCAGAACCTCCTAACATACTTAAATTGAAGAGTAAAGAATGTTTGCTTGAATTGATGTCTAGTTGTTTTGTAAACTATAAAATGCCTCTCAGTCATCCTCTCTAAAAAAACCCACTGCTAGCTGGGTTCGGTGGCTCAGCCTGTAATCCCATGCCTTTGGGAGGCTGAGGTGAGTGGATTGCCTGAGCCCACGGGTTCGAGACCCGCCTGGGCAACTTGACGAGACCTCATCTCTACAGTAAATCAAAAAATCACCCAGGTGTGGTAGCGCATGCCTATAATTCCGGCTACTTGGAAGGCTGAGGCGGAAGGATCACTGGAGCCTAACAGGCCGAGGCTGCGGTGGCCAGGAGCAGCCACTGCACTCCAGTCTGGGCAACAGAGTGAGACTCCAACTCAAAAAAAAACCAAAAAAAAAAAACCCCACTGCTGTGGTTTCAATGTGTCCTCCTAAAAGAAGGTGTTGGAAATGTAATCCCAGAGCAACAGTGTTAGGTGGTGGGGCCTAACAGGAGGTGTTCAGGTCTATGAGGACTCCACCCTCATTAAAGAATTAATGCTGATTATAAAAGGGTTTAAAACTTTGAATTTAACCTCTTGCTCTTTCTTGGCTATTCTCCTACTTTCTGCCAGGGGATGGCACAGCAAGAAGACCTTTGCCAGATGTTATCTCCTTGACCTTGGACTTCCCAGCCTCCAGGACTGTGAAGAAATAAATTTCTGTTCTTTATAAACTGCCCAGTCTATAGTACTTTGTTATAGCAGCACAAAATGGACTAAGACACCCACTTTTTATTCTCATTGGCACATGAACTTCTATTCTCATTGGTACGTGAATACCAGGAAAAACATTTTACTATAGAGAAGTAGTCATTCACAAAATTCAAAGTTTGATTTTAAAAAAAGAATTTGTGTGGTAGTGACCAGGACTGAGACTTGCAAGCAAAACCCTCAGGAGTTTCCCTCCCTGGTTTTTCTCTTTTTTTCTATAACATTTCATCTACCATCTCTGTTTTGCTTAAAGTCTGCTAAGTATCCTCCCAGTCTCTGCCTCAGAATCTCAGTGATTCCATTTACTTTTATCTTAACAGTTTCTAAAGGGCACTTTCAGACCTTCATCTTCTCCTGTGCAAGAAAAAAATTAAAATAAAAGACCCTGTGCAGTCCTTGCCTGTGATTTTATTTATTTATTTTTATTTTTTATTTTTTTGAGTTGGAGTCTCACTCTGTTGCCCAGACTAGAGTGCAGTCAGCCACTGCAGCCTTGACCTGCTGGGCTCCAGCGATCCTTCTGCCTCAGGTTTCCACGTAGCTGGAACTACAGGCACGCACTACCACGCCCGGCTAATTTTTTTTTTTTATTGTAGAGATGAGGTCTCTCCAAGTTGCCCAGGTACGTCTCGAACCTGCGGGCCCAGGCTATCCACTCACCTCGGCCTCCCAGAGCGCCGGGATTACAGGCTGAGCCAACGAGCCCGACTGCCTGTGGTGTTTTAAAGTGAAGCATCCACAATCCAACTTTCATCGTATTAAACACCTCTTATAGTGTAATTCCCAAGTGTTTTTATTGCTAACTGCACCTCAGTCTCTTTACCCCCTCTTCTATTATCTGAACTTGCAATGAGCTAAGGCTATGGGAGGGATGCCAAACCCACTCCTCAAGAAGACAATGAGGTGGGGAGAAAATAATATCCTGTCGCACAACTCATCAAGCCAGATTCTCCATATGTTAAGCTACTTCCCCAGTGTCCCACTAGGTACTTTTTAAACTGTAGTACCCTTTTGAGTCACTGAAGAGTTATTTAGTGCTCTGAACATTCATTTTGCACAATTACAACTTACTGGGAACACACAAGTTACTAACTGCCCAATCAGACTTTCAGAGGTCAGCTTTAATCTAGCCCTATATGGCTGTTATTAAGCTAATCTGTAATTTGATCCAATCGGTAAGACACGGTTCACTTTGAAGAATGGAACCTGCAGATTTAATTCTGATTCATAATTTCCTTCACATTTGGAAGTTAGAACCACTTCCTTATTTCAATGATAAAATCACAGGCAGTGCCACCAAGCAATACTCATTATAAGTAGTCTTCACTTGTGGGGTGGCAAACTCAGATGATCATGGAGTGCAATCAGTAAGCAAAAGTGAGTAAAATGGCCCAGATGTATGAGTGGTGAAGATTGAGATGAGCAAGAGGAATGCAGGATGTGTTACCATATATCAACATTGCAGATTTGTAGTGAAATCAACAAATTTTTTAAACATTTGCAGTTTCATTTTTTAAATGTTTGCAATTTAAGTGTTGTATAATAATTTTTAATTTCTATAAGTGTGGAACAAATGAAACACATCTGCAGCCATGATCATAGGCTGAACAAACAAGTCCAAACTCCCAGGGACTTACAACAAAAGTTTCCCACTCATGCTGAGTGCATGTCCGGTGCAGGGCAACAGGTAGACATTGCTCATCACGGTTGCTCAGGAACCAGGTAGAAGAAGGTCCTTCTGGATACATGCTTCCACCCGTAGTGGGGATATGGTGAATCAGGGACTGAAGTACACACATCAAATGGCCACATTCGCTTCACAGACACTCTTTTCCACTCCACTACCATTTGGAAATAACCAACCAAAAGGCAGAACAAAGTAGAAGAGATGGGTGCTCCAGCCTCAGGGAAGCTGGTTGGACATAGGACTTCCCATATGTCCACGATGGTTCATAATTTGGGTCCAGGTAATGGCCTAAATACAACAGGATTAGATATTAAGAGAAAGCAGCAACCCATGTCAACTCCCTTTCTTACCACCACTCCTACCCCAAGAAAGAGAAGTCAACATGTCTAAATATCTAAGCTGTCCTTATTAAGTTGTGTATTTCCCTCCTCTACCACCACCAACGGCAGTAATGGACTTTTAAAAAACTTCTTATAATAGAAAATGTTAGCCGGGCTCGGTGACTCAGCCTGTAATCCCAGCGCTTTGGGAGGCTGAGGTGAGTGGGTTCCCTGAGCCCACGGGTTCGAGACCCACCTGGGCAACTTGGCGAAACCTCATCTCTACAATAAATCAAAAATTTAGCTGGACGTGGTAGCGTGCGCCTGTAGTTCCAGCTATACTTGGAAGGCTGAGGCAGAAGGATCGCCAGAGCCCAGCAGGTTGAGGCTGCGGTGGTCAGGAGTGTGCCACTGCACTCCAGTCTGGGCGACAGAGTGACACTCCAACTCAAAAAGAAAAAAGAAAAGAAAAAAAAAAAAAAGAAAATGTTAAACATACACAAAAATAGGGAGGAAATGGTATAATCACCCTAATGTTCCCATCACTCAATTTCAACACTTACGTATCTCATGGTCAATCTATTACTCTCTTCCTCTCATCCCAGTTAAGCTTAAAGCAAATGTCAAATAAGTTATTTCAACTGCTAATCGTTTAGTGTGTATCTCTAAAACTTAAAGACTCTTTAGAAAACATAATTGCAATACCATTATCATACCTAAACAAAATTAACAATGATTTCTTAATATCATCTAATTATCAGTGTTCACATTTTCCTATTGTCTTACAACTTTTATATATTCGTCTGAACCAAGCCCCATATAACCTATATAATGCAAGCATTATATAACCTATATAATGAATTTTTTCTCTTTTAATCTTTTAGGCTATCTAAAGTTTCCCTCTCAAACTGTTGTTTTTTTCCTTGCAAATATTTATTAAAGAAACCATCCAGGTCTTGGCTGGGCTTGGTGGCTCACGTCTATAATCCCAGCATGATTAAATTTGAAACAACAACTAGTGACAACCAGCAACGTGGTAATTCCATATCTGAGAGGGCTTGTGTGTAACGTTTGTCTCTTCCAAAGAAGTCACCCAGAGGTCCAGCAGGGAAAGAAACTGGTTTATTAAAACTTACAGGAGGCATAGATGGCGGCAGTTCAGTGGAGAATCTGCATCTCGGGGTAGTATAGCAAGCAATTTTATAATCAAAGCAATCAAGTTAATTACTCAAATTCCTATCTGATGTTCACAATTACATTAAGAGTGATTACATTGTTTTCCGATTTGCTTGGTCGCCTGTATCACATGACTGGGAATATGCATACCCTTCAGAGATCATCCTTGGCCAGAGGTCGCTCTCTGAGGGAGAAGACAGAAAGACGCCAGGTATAGGGGGAAATAGTCCATGTCCAGACAATACCTCACAAAACCTTAATGATAACCTGTTCTTCTTTCACAGATCTTTGCCAGATTCAATATAACTAAATACCTCCCTTTCAAGGAGAGCAGGTAGGGGGTTTGCTGAGAAGACAAAGTGTGCTCAAGGCTGGGCATGGTGGTTCACGCTGCACTTTGGGAGGCCAAGGAGGGAGGATCCCTTGAGCCCATGAGTTCAAGGCTGCAGTAAGTTTTGATCGCGCCACAGTACTCCATCCTGGCCAACATAGGGAGACCCTGTCTCTAAAACAAATTTTTTTTTAATTTTAAAGGCAAAAGTATGCTGAGACACACTTTGGGACAACTAGCCTCTTCCAGTTCTGTGCCATAAGAGAAGGAATTGATGCTACAGCTCTTGCCAGTTACTTGCTGTACCTGTTTGTCCATTGTGCAGTGGCCTGTTCCTTGGCTTGCAAGGTGCATGAAACAGGTTCAGTAGAAAACACAGAAAGTTACAGAGTAGACAGAGGCTGAGCAGTCCTGCCAACAAATGTATATGTGTCTGTTCACACTTACTACAGTGATTGTAGTATTTATTGTGTGGTAAAAGTCTACAACTGATCATTTATTTTATTTTCTTGTTTGAGAATAATTTTTTATTTTGTGAGAAGTTAGTTTACGAAATTAAATTCTGAATTTCTGTTTCTCAAGAAAATTGATGAAGAATATGTAACTTGCACAAAATGTCAACGTTTACCATCCACCACTGGTAAATTTGTTATCATGAAATCAACAAGTAGAAATAGATGAAGACCACATAGAGAACAGAGGTTATTGATTCAGAGCTGTTGTAGCAAGAGTGTCAATCTCCATCACCTGCATTTGGCAGAGACTCAAGGGCAGGAAGGGGAATGGGCAAGCTCTATGGTTTAAAATTTTCAGGTATGTTTGGTTTGGAAGTTGTTGGCAGGGGACGATGTAATGGACTAATTAGAAGCAGAGCATCTTATATGCTTGGTTTAGGGAGCATATTTGACTTTCTCTGGTTGGTTCTGAGTTGGAAGAGGGGCAAAAAATAGGGACTCTGGCAGCCAGGGACCAAGTCCTGCCAGTTTGGGGCTGATTGCTGTAGAGCTTATGATACGATTTCTGAGTCTGTTTGCTGCAGAGGTTGTGGGTAAGAGTTCTATTGTCACATAAGGTATGGGCTTGTCTGTTCATATACAAGTCTCTCAATTTCAGCACCAGCAGATTCAAATTTTCTGAAGAAGAATCAGCATGTATTCGAAAAATTAGTTGTTATTTTAAAAACATCCATCTAAAAATGATGATTTAACACATAGCAGCAGAAGGGGTATCTTCAAAGCACTATGTGAAGCATGACTTTTCATTCGGGTTATGTGTCTCTACTTCTAAATCACTTTTACTCATGTTTTTAGTCCAAATTTTGTGCGCACATTAACATAAAACAATAGCTGTTAGTGTGTTGGCTCTATTAGCAAAAGAACCTTGAAGATAATTAAACAATGTCCTTTTTTCTTTTTTTTGAGTTGGAATCTCATTCTGTCACTCAGGCTAGAATACAGTGACACTATCGTGGCTCACTGAAGCATTGACCTCCTGGACTCAGGTGATCCTTGTGCCTCAGTTCCTGAGTAGCTAGGTCTATAGGCACATGCCACCACACTGGCTAATTTTTTTTTTTTTTTTTGTAAAGATGAAGTCTCACTATGTTGCCCAGGTTGGACTTGAACTCCTGGGCTCAAGCGATCCTCCTGTCTTGGCTTCACAAAGTGCTGAGCTTATAAATGTGAGCCAGCACACCTGGCCTAATGTCAAGTTTATACCAGAGGCATTAGATGCTTCAAACAGAAGATTAGCTGAAGTGAATTCAAAAGTATTTTATTTTTAAAATTTAATTAATGGAATCAAAGTCAAGCTTTTAGAAATTATTATGTCATAAGTAAAATATTTGACACTATTTTCAATAAATTTCTAAATTTATTGAAATTTCTATTTTCTAAATTCAATTTAAAAATTCAACTTTGCTGTGTAAATGCAGATATTGGCAGGTATAGTATAGTGGCAAAAACAATACTCTTAATAAATTGTGCAGAAATAATTTTTTTAAAATAACTACCATATAAAACATTATTTACTAATAGAAAAATACTCAATCAGTACAGAATGAATCTCTGAAATGTTGTTTTGTGTTCTACACTTTGATTTCTTTCTTCACATGATTGAACCTTTGCTTTGTATATGGTAGATGTGCAATAAATATTTATAAGATTAAAAAAATAAATAAATTGTGCAGAAATATACTAGGTACTTGCTGTAGTTAAATAAAATTAATAATTATGCAAACTAGCTGAGAAGCCTTACCCATAAAAGTAGTTGTCAAATTTAACATCTTATATATCCAATATAAGTATTTGATTTACAGGTTTTTTTTTTCGCGAAATAGGTGGTGAATACAAAACACCCTAACGTTTTTAGCATAGTTATATGCCCTTTTTTACTATCAATCGAATGATAAAATGTTTAACCCTTGAAGTACTACTTTGTAAATCATTCTAAGTATCTTACAACAGTATTTAACTTTCTTGTAAAGTCCTCTAAATTTTGGTTGCACTTTGCTCAAAATCAGTTGTAAATTGTTAATCTAGATAGTCAATAAATAGTGTGCCTAAAACTTCAGATTTTGAAGCTTTTAGTGAACTACAATTAGTAAAAATAAAACTTCCAAACAGGAAAACACTAAATGTTATTGCTTCATGAAGAAGAAAGGAACTGAACAAGTTAAATGATGAGGGCTAAATCAATGCAGATGTAATTTTAAAAAAAAATTTTAACTAAGGTTTGGAATTGTCAGAAGAATCATTTGATGGAATTCCTGTTTTTAATTGGATAAATATATATGCTTTATTTGAATGGAATGAAACCAAGAATGCCCAATGGTTCTGCAGCATTTAATTGACAAAATATTCAAAAGAATCTTTTTCTTTTAGGTTTTATTTATTTATTTATTTTTAGCTTTAAAATTTTTTATTTTAAAGATGTGGGGTACAGTTCAGGGTTAGTTACACAAATGCTTATTATGCAGGTACTCTTGTTGTTGAGATGTGTCCCTTGCTCCCCTGGCAGTTTCCCTCTACTGCCAATCCCACCCCTGATCAAAACCACAAGTGGCAGATTCCCACTACTGCCAATCTCTTTCTAATAGTATTAGGACAACTGTTCAAGGTCCGCTTATGAGTGAGAACATATGGTGCTCTGTTTGTTTCTATGATAGATCACTGGATATGATGGACTCTAAATCTAGCCAAGTTGCTGCAAAGTCCATGTTTGCCCTTCTTTATGGCTGCATAATATTCCATTGTGAGCTGGGCTCGGTGGCTCAGCCTGTAATCCCGCACCTTTGGGAGGCTGAGGTGAGTGGATTGCCTGAATCTGTGAGTTCAAGACCCGCCTGGGCAGCGAGACCTCATCTCTACAATAAATCAAAAAATCAGCCGGGCGAGGTAACACATGCCTGTAATTCCGGTTACTTGGAAGGCTGAGGTGAAAGGATCGCCGGAGCCCAACAGGTCGAGGCTGCGGTGACTGGGAGCGGCCACTGCACTCCAGTCTGGGCAACAGAGTTAGACTCCACTTAAAAAAAAAAATATATATTCCATTGTGTATATGTACCACATTTTTTTATTCAGTCCAGCTTCGATGGGCTGCATGGTTGGTTCCATGTTTTTGTTATTGTGAACAGAGCTGCACAAACATGCATGTTAAAAAATAATTTTTTACAGAATGATTTGAGTTCCTCCGGATATATTCCCAGTAGGGGGATTGCTGGGTCATATGAAAGGTCAATTTCTAGTTCTTTCAGAAATTGCCACACTGTTTTCCAAAGATGTTGCACTGCTTTGCATTCCCACCATCAATGTAGACGCATTCCTTTTTCTTAACTTCCTTGCCTGCATCTGTTGTTGTTTGTTTTATTAATGATGGCCATTCTTATTAGAATTAGGTGGTATCTTAGTGTGGTTTTGATTTGTATTTCTCTGATGATGAGTGAGACTATGCACTTTTTCATGAGTCTGTTGACTGCCCATATATCTTCTTTTGAGAAGTGTCTATTCATGTCTTCTGCCTACTTTTTATGTCTGTTGTTTATTTTTTTTTTTGAAGGGCCCGTTTGAGTTTCTTGTAGATCCTAGATGTTAGGCCTTTGTCAGATATACAGTTGGCAAATATTTTTTCCCACACTGTGGGCTGTCTCCCCACTCACTTGATGGTTTCTTTTGCTTTGCAGAAGCTTATCAGTTTGATGAGGTCCCACTTTTCTATCTTATCTGTTATGGCATGGGCGCTTGTGGTTTTGATCAGGAATTAGTTGCCAGTTCCAATTTCTATAAGGTGTCTCCTGTGTTTTCTAAGATTCTTATAGTCTGAGGTTTTACGTTTAGGTCTTTGATCCATTTAGAGTTAATTTTTGTGTATGGTGATAGGTAGGTGTATCCATATACTGCATGTGATCAGCCAGTTTTCCCGGCACCATTTACTGAATAGGTTCTCCTCTCCCCAGTAGTTGTTGCTGGAGGCTTTGTCAAAGATGAGTTGGTTGAGAAATTAAGGCTTTGCTTCCAGAATCTCCATCCTGTTCCATTGGTCTGTATGCCTATTCTTGTACCAATACCAGGCTGTTTTGATTATTGTAGCCTTATAGTAAAGTGTGAAGCCTGGAAGTGTGATACCTCCTGCTTTGTTTCTTTTGCTAAGGATTGTTTTGGCTATTCGTGGTCATTTATGTTTCCATATGAATTTCTGTATTGTTATTTCCAGGTATGAAAAGAATGATGTTGGCAACTTAATGGGTATTGCATTGAATCTGTAGGTTTGTCAGAAAGTGCTCCCTTTGGTAGCAGGGACATCTTAACAATGTTGATTCTTCCTATCCATGAGCATGGGATATTCTTCCATTTGTTTGTATCTTCTTGGATTTCTTTGAGCAGTGTTGTGTAATTCTCATTGTAAAGGTCTTTCACTTCTCTGGTTAGGAAGATGCCAAGGTATTTCTTTTTTTGTATGGCTATTGTGAATGGGAGTGTGCTTTTTATTTGGCTCTTTGTGTGCTTGTTGTTGGTGTATAAGAATGCAACTGTCATTTTCACATTTATTTTGTACCCTGAGATTTTTGCCAAAGTACTTTATCAGTGCAAGCAGGTTTTTGACAGATTCTCTTGACTTTTCATAGTATAGGATCATATCATCAGCAAAGAGGAATAACTTGACTTCTTCTTTTCCTATTTAGATACCCCTGATTTCCTTCTATTCTCTAATTGCTTTAGCAAGAACTTCCAACACAATGTTGAACAGGAGGAGTAAGAGTGGGCAGCCTTGTCTTGTTCAGTTTTCAGGGGAAATGTTTACAGTTTCTGTACATTTAGCAATATGTTAGCCATGGGTTTATGGTAGATGGTGCTTATTATTTTGAGGTACATTCTTTCCATACCTAGGTGTTTGAGAGTTTTTAATCAAAAAGGGATGCTGCTGGGAAGAATTCCATCTTTCTCAATTGCCTGGAATACTTTCAGTAGGATTGGTATCAGCTCCTCCTGTATGTTTTGTAGAATTCTGCTGGAAAGCTATCCAGTACAGAGCTTTTTTTGGTGGGTAGTTTTCTTATGCCTGTAATTCCAGTTACTTGGAACGCTGAGGCGGAAGGATTGCCAGAGTCCAGCAGGTCGAAGCTGCGGTGGCCGGGAGCATGCCACTGCACTCCAGTCCGGATGACGGAGTGAGACTCCAACTCAAAAAAAAAAAAATCTTCTGCATTTCTTTGCAATCAGTTGTGATTTGATATTTTGTATTTCTGATTGTGTTTATCTGGGCTTCTTCTCTCTCTCTCTCTCTTTTTTTTTTTGTCATTCTGGCTAAGGGGGTCCATTGATCTTGTTAATTCTTTCAATGACTCAGCTTTTTGTTTTGTTGATGTTTTCTATGCTATTTTTGTCTTCTATGTCCTGTATTTGGTCTCTTACTTTGGTGATCTGGATTCTTCTGCTAAAGTTAGGGTTTCAGTGGTCTTGTCTTTCCAGCTCCCTTAGCTGATTTGTTAGGCTGTTAACTTGAAATCTTTCCATTTTCTTCAAATATGTTTGTAGAGATATAAATTCCCCTCTTAGAACTGATTTCATGAAATCCCAAAGGTTTTGGTAAGATTTTTTAAATTTGCATTTGTTTCCAATAATCTTTCATTTCTGTTTTGATTTCGGTATTGATTCAGTAGTTGTTTAGCATCATGCTGTTTAGTGTCCGTGTCTTTGTGGGTTTTGGGGAAGTTTTGTTGGTGTTAACATTTATTTTTATTCCACTGTGTTCTGAGAAGGTGCATGGCAATATTTCAACCTTATGGAATTTGTTTATGCCTGATTTATAGCAAAGGATGTGATCGATCTTAGAGTACCTTCCATGTGGTGGTGAGTAGAATGTATATTCTGTGGTTGCCAAGTGGAATATTCTTTAGGTATCTATTAAGTCCATTTGTTTGAGAATCAATTTGAGATTCTGGATCTCTTTGTTGATTTTTTGCCTCAATGATCTATCTAGGGCTGTTAGTGGGGTATTCAAGTCTCCAGCTATAATAGTGTGGGATTCAATATCTTTATTTACTTTGCTTAACAGTTGCTTTATAAATGCTGGTGCTCCAGTGATAGGTGCATATATGTTTACGATGGATATTTCTTGTTGATGGATTGAAGCTTTTATCATTGTGTACTGTCCTTTTGTATCTTTTTAAATTTTTGATAGCTTAAATGTTGTTTTGTCTGATATTAAGATCACAACTCCTGCCTTATTTTGTGATTCATTTGTCTGGAAACTTCTTTTCCATTCTCTTTGAGTTTATGTGCATTCCTTGTGATGAGATGAGTTTCCTGGATGCAGCAAATAATTGGGTCATGATTTCTTATCCAGTTTGCCATTCTGTGTCTTTTCAGTGGTACATTTAGTCTTCACATTCAGGCTAATTATTGAAATTTGATTGTTTATCCTTGTCATGAGGTTCTTATAAAGTTTTTTCTTTGTGTGCTTGTTGTTTTTTAACTTTGGGGTTGATGTATGTGTGTTTTTCAAGTTTGCTGTTGCGATGTATTCTCTGTTGATTCTGTGCTCTACTGTTCTCTTGGGAAGTGTTTGGTCTTTCTTTTTTTTCTTTCTTCTGTGCTTAATACCTTTTAAAGCATCTCCTATAGAGCTGGTCTAGAAGCTGCATAATCTCTTAGGGATTGGATATCTGGGAAGGATTTTAATTCTCCATCACTGATGAAGTTGAACTTGGCGGGGTAGGAAATTCTTGGTTGAAATTGTTTATCTTTGAGGACTTTTAATACTGGACTCAGTCCCTTCTTGCTTGTAGTGTTTCTGCTGACAGATCTGTTGCTATTCTGATTGGTTTTCCCCAGTAGGTATTCTGTCCTTTCTTACTGCTTTTAGGATTTTTTCTTTTGTGCCTACTTTGTGTAGGCAAATTACTATGTGTCTAGGGGTTGGTCATCATGTTTGATGTCGTGTGGGGTTCTCTATATTTCTTGTGCTTGGCTGGTCACATCTCTGGTGAGATGGGGAATGATTTCTTGGATAATCTCCTGGAATACTTGCCCCAAGGTATTCTCCATTTCCCCCTTCTTGTTCTGAGATACCAATCAAGCATAGGTTCAGCCTCTTGATATAATTGCACATCTCTTGTAGGCTTTGTTCTTTCGTTCTGAGTTTTCTTTCTATGTTTTTTACAGATCAGGTTAATTCCATCTTCTGGTTTCAGGTTCTGAGATTCTTTCTTCTGCTTGACTAATTCTGCTTTCCATGCTTGTCATCTTGTTATTTATTTCCTGGATGACTTTTTTATGGTCAAAATCTCTGTTACAAGTTCTTTCAGTGTTACTTCTTATCGTTCTTGAGTCTTATTCACTCTTTCTATTCATTTCCTAATCCTTGCTGTATTCTAGGTCAGTCATTGGTGACTTCCATTGTTCAGGCTCTGAGATCTGATTTTTCAGGAGTTTTCTCTTTGTTAGACTTGAAATTACCTTTGGTCTTCTGTTGGTTTTTCCTCATTTGTGACAGATCTCTTTCTTTTCTCTTTAGTTTCGTTATTCAGTGGTAGTAGGAGAAACATTCACTTCTGATGTTTGCTCAGTCTTCTATTCTTCCCTTATCAGGGCTCTAGATTTGTTCAATTTTGAAACGGGACTGTGGGTGGGAAGCTTTGCTGTCTTTTGTAGTTTTGAGAGTTGAATAAGGTAGAGGATGGGGAGCTTCCACCAGATTACCCTACTTCTCTCCTAGATCAGAGCTCCTGAATTCATGGAACAACAGCAGAGAAGGCCGAGAGCAATGTAATTCAGGCAGGTATTTTGATAGCAGACTCTATTAACAAGGTTATTTTTGGAGGCTAGAAGTTCAAGTTCAAGTTGCCAGCATAGTTGATTTCTGGAGAGGGCTCTCTTCCTGGCTTATAGACACCCACCTTCTTGCTGTGTTCTCACATGATTGTCAAAAGAATCTTAAGACAATTTATTTGACACATTTTGTATTGTCAAAACTATTTGTTGCTTGAGGTGCTCTGACCAATGGGAAAAGGGGCAGTGCTTGTGAAAACACTTGGGCTGAAATTCTACACATTTCACAGCAAAAACTATCAGATTTTAGAATATATTACACTTAGCAGGATTTGCCCCAAATTTACCAAGTACCTCACTCAGCTTGTAGAGAGAGTAATTTCTCAGTTAAAAATATTATTATGGCCGGGCTCAGTGGCTCAGCCTGTAATCCCGTGCCTTTGGGAGGCTGAGGTGAGTGGATTGCCTGAGCCCGCGGGTTTGAGACCCGCCTGGGCAGCGAGACCTCATCTCTACAATAAATCAAAAAATCAGCCGGGTGTGGTAGCGCATGCCTGTAATTCTGGCTACTTGGAAGGCTGAGGTGGAAGGATCGCTGGAGCCCAAGCAGGTCGAGGCTACGGTGGGCAGGTGTGACAGAGTGAGACTCCAACTCAAAAAATAAAATAAAATAAAATAAAAATATTATTATGAAGCTGGGCTCGGTGGCTCAGCCTGTAATCCCACACCTTTGGAGGCTGAGGTGAGTGGATAGCCTGAGCCCACGGGTTCAAGACCCACCAGGAGCGGCCACTGCACTCCAGTCTGGGCGACACAGTGAGACTCCTACTCAAAAAAATATATATATATATTATTATGGTTGGGCTTGGTGGCTCAGCCTGTAATCCTAGCACTTTGGGAGGCCAAGGTGAGTGGATTGCCTGAACCCATGAGTTTGAGGCAGTCCGAGCAACTTGGTGAGATCTCATCTCTACAATAAGTAATAAAAAAAAAATTAGCCAGACAGCCCATCAGGCTAATACTGGGGTGGCCATGAGTGTGCCACTGCACTCCAGCCTGGGTGACAGAGTGAGACTCAGACTCAAATATATATATATAATGATCTACTGAGAAGAAGCAATTGAAGATGTTAACAATCACAAAATTATCAACCATAAAATACAACTTCAAAGAATACTGAAGGCAATTTTTTTTTCTTTTTTGAGTTAGAGTCTCACTCTGTCACCCAGACTGGAGTGCAGTGGCATGCTCCTGGTCATTGCAGCCTCAACCTGCTGAACTCCGGTGATCCTTCCGCCTCAGCCTTCCAAGTAGCAGAACTATAGGCATGCGCTACCACGCCTGGCTCATTTTTTGGTTTATTGTAGAGATGAGGTCTCGACAAGTTGTCCAGTTGGCTCTCGAACCTGCGAGCTCAGGCAATCCACTCACCTCAACCTCCCAAAGTGCAGGATTATAGGTTGAGCCACCGAACCCGGTTCTGAAGGCAATTTTAAGAAGAAAATGAATAATAATAAAACCTAATAAAACCTAATAAAATGAATAATAATAAAATACTAAATGATGCACACTTCAGAAAATGCCAATGACACAGTATTGTAAAGAGATAAATCTAAGCAACCAATTAATGTACACAAATATGTACCAAAAATAATTATTCTGCTGGGCTTTTAAAAAATGTTCAGATAATTAATATGAAGCTTAAAAATTTTTTGTTTTGAAATACTTGCATATATATTTTACTTCTTAGAAATAAAACTAAATTTTCCACAGATTTTTATTTTTTAAAGAGAATTTCATCTTTGAAAATTGAATAGAACTTTTTATAGGTCCACCAATATAATAAATAAATATTTTTACAAATATAGTCCTATAATGATTTTTAGCATCCCCTTCTCAAAAGTGTCCTGGTTTGGATAATAAATTGTACCATTACCCTACATTCTGTAACCTGTTCCCTAATTTCAGTCATCAGTTTTCCCAGAGTTTAGGACTAAAAAGAAGACTTTGAAAAGTTAAGGAAACTACAACTCAACAACAACAAAACAATCAATTTAAAAAATGGACAAGCCGGGCTCAGTGGCTCAGCCTGTAATCCAGCACCCTGGGAGGCTGAGGTGAGTGAATTGCCTGAGCCCGCGGGTTCAACTTGCCCGCCTGGGCAACTTGGTGAGACCTCATCTCTACAATAAATCAAAAAATTAGCCGGGCATGGTAGCACGCGCCTGTAGTTCCAGATACTTGGAAGGCTGAGGTGGAAGGATCGCCAGAGTCCAGCAGGTCGAGGCTGCAGTGACTGGGAGTGGCCACTGCACTCCAGTCTGGGTGACAGAGTGAGACTCCAACTCAAAAAAAAAAAACAACAAGAAACAAGATAAAAAATGGACAAAGGACTTACATAGATACTTCTCCAAAGAAATATAAATGGCCAACAAGCATATGAAAAGATACTCACCATCAGTCAGGCTGGTGGCTTATGCTTATAATCCCAGCACTTTGGTAGGCCGAGGTAAGAGAATTGCCTGAACCCACGGGTTCGAGGTCAGTCTGGAAAACTTGATGAAACCTCATCTCTACACAAGTAGTTGGTATCTCTCCACTTCCAAATTTTCTCTTTTTACAAAGACACCAGTCAGGTTGAATTAGGTCTTCATTTTAATTTAATTACCTTTGTAAAGGCCCTATCTCCAAATACAGGCACACTCTGAGGTACATTCTTTTTGGGGGACACAATTCCTCCAATAGCAATACCCCAAAGAATTGAAATCAGGATCTTGAGATGTTTATACACCCATATTCACAATAGTCAAAAGCTGGAAGCAGCCCAGAGGTTGACAGAAGACTAGATAAACAAAATGCGGTATATACATAAAATGGAATATTATTCAGTTTAAAAAGGAAGGAAATTCAGCCACATGCTAAACATGGATGAACCTTAAGGACATTATGCTGAGTGAAATGTCAGTCACAGAAGGACAAATATTGTGTAATTCCACTTATATGAGGTATCTAGGGTAGTTAAATTCATATAGAGAGTAGTAAGGTTGTTTCCGGTAGCTAGGGAGAGTAAAAAGAAAATGCAACATTCATATTTAATGGGTACAGAGTTGCAGTTTTGAAAGAAAAAGAGTTCTGAAGACAGTTGCTCAGTGTGAATGTACTTAACAGCACTGAATTATGCACCTAAAAATGATTAAGATGGTAAATTTTATGTGTATTTTACCACAACTAAAATTTTTAATTAAAAATGACATAGATATATAGGCACATATTCTACTATTGCTAATTTCCCTATTTTGCTATTGCACTGTATTTATGTAAGATGTAACCACTGAGAGACATGGCCAAAGCTACAGGGGACCTCTTCATACTACCTTTGCAATTTCCTGTGAAGCTGTTACTATTTTAGAGCAAAAAGGTTTTTTTGTTGTTTTGTTGTTTTTTTTGGTTTTTTTTTTTGAGTTGGAGTCTCACTCTGTCACCCAGACTGGAGAGCAGTGGCCACTCCCGGTCACCGCAGCCTCGACCTGCTGGGCTCCGGCGATCCTTCCGCCTCGGCCTTCTGAGTAGCCGGAATTACAGGCATGCGCTACCATGCCCGGCTGATTTTTTGATTTATTGTAGAGATGAGGGCTCGCTGCCCAGGCGGGTCTCGAACCCCCGGGTTCAGGCAATCCACTCACCTCAGCCTCCCAAAGGCGCGGGATTACAGGCTGAGCCACCGAGCCCGGCTGCAAAAAGTTTTTAAAATGCCATGCTGTGTAAAGGAAAAAAAAAAACTAGTTTGCCAATTCAATCTCTTGGACCAGGATAACAGAACTTCTCAAACACAGCCATTAAAGCCTATCTAACTACAGTCTGCCCAAAGTTTAACTTTGATCAGAAAGAATCTCACAAGCCGGGGCCCAGCAGGACCAACCAATCCATGTAATGATTATTACAGGTTATTAGCCTTCCAGGGAAACAGAATTAACAAACTTTTCCTTTGGCATAGGGCCTTGGTAATGGCCTCCTTTTGAGCGGTCCCCAGCAATAATTCCCCTATATGTCAAATGCCTCGTTTCCCCAAGACACTAAATGATAATATATAGCCCAACTTCTCTCTGTGTACATTACCCAGGATCCCACTGTGACGTATTGCCTCTGGCCAATGTCTCTTTGCAAGCAGTAGATTTTTCCTCCAAATTCAAAGACACAAGATTCACCCTTTCCCTTGGAGGAATGTCAGTCTCCAGCATCCCCAATAACTAGGGTCTACAAAAGTCTAAAAGTTAAGGCTCAACTACCAATTCTCTCAATTTGGTTAACCTTAAATTTTTAAATGAAGGAGTTGGAAGTGATGTCTAGGATTTTATTTAGTTCTGTCATCCATAATTCAAATCCCAAATTCTCCCATGTCTGCTTCTGGGAGAAATATTCTCGGTTGCCTGTTTCTCAAAAGGACCTCTCACATAAGGCTAATTACAGAGAAAACTAAGGGAAAATCTCTCCTTTCAAAGCCAAGTATCCAGTGTTAATTCAGAAGCATATAAAGTAGAGACACATGTCCCCATTCATCATGAAAAAATGCTCCATAAAGGCTTAACAAAGACAAATAGATTTCATGTCTTGCTGTGTCCTTATAGTACACATCAAAATATTAAGCAATAACATATAGATTCTGATCAAGGATCAAACTGTGATTCTTGAAAGTGTTCAAAAATAAAAATTATGAAAGTTCTTATGGGGCTATTTTAGAGCCTACTGTAGCAATCAGAAGTAGGCTTTCTTTTTTTCCCCATCTTTCAAGCAACACTCCCCAATTAATAACAATCAATATTTATACAACAGTAATGGTTTATTAAAAACCTACTCTGTACCAAGTACTTTAAAACATTACCTCTTTTTTTTTTTTTGAGTTGGGATCTCACTCTGTCACCTAGGCTAGAGTACAGAGACATGATCATAGCTAACCAAAGACTAACTCCGGGGCTCAAGCGATCTTCCGGTCTCAACCTCTTGAGTAGCTGGAACTGCAGGTGTGTGCCACCACACCCGACTAATTTTTTTATTAGAGGTCTCGCTATGCTGCCTAGGCTAGTCTTGAACTTCTGGGCTCAAGCAATTCTCTTTCCTCAGCCACCCAAAGTGCTAGGATTACAGGTGTGAGCCACCATGCCCAGCCTAAAGCATTATCTCCAATACTCCAACAACATACAAATACAACATAAAAACATTAACCTCAAATTATAGAAACTGAGGCTTTAAAGAATTAAGTAACTTGCCCAAGATCACACATAGAAAAAAAATCAATGAGAAAATACAGGCAGTAGTGAAGAAAAAAAATCAATTTAAAAAAATGATATATATGGACGTGGTTGAAACAAAAAGAAGAAAAAATATAGATACAAAAGAAAACTAAAATTTTAAATATAAACAATGGCAACTGGGAAAGTATTATTTTTTATTGATGCTGTTACAAATTACTACAAAATCAGTGGCTTAACATAACACAAAATTATTTTCTTGTAACTCTGTTGATCAGAAGACTAACACAGATCTCATTGGGTTAAGCTTAAGGTGTCAGCAGGATATTCTCTTTTTTTTTTTGAGTTGGAGTCTCACTCTGTCACCCAGACTGGAGGGCAGTGGCCACTCCTGGTTACTGTAGCCTCTACCTGCTGGGCTCCAGCGATCCTTCCACCTCAGCCTTCCAAGTAGCTGGAACTACAGGCACGTGCTACCACACCCAGCTAATTTTTTATTTGTTGTAGAGATGAGGTCTTGCCAAGTTGCCCAGGTGGATCTCGAACCCGCGGGCTCAGGCAATCCACTCACCTCAGCACTGGGATTACAGGCTGGGCCATCAAGCCTGACTGGGTATTCTCCTTTCTAGAGCCCTGTGATTGCATTGGGCCCATTTGGATGACATTGAGCCCATTTTTAAGGTCAGCTAATTAGTAGCCTTAATTTTATCTCAGCCTTAATTTCCTTTTGCTATATAGCATAATGTACAGTATTCATAGGTTCTAGGGATTAAGCTATGGATATCTTTGATGGCCATTATTATGCCTACCACAGAGATGTTTAAGGACTGCTGGATAAATTTATGCTACACAGAAAGGCAGACATTCAGGATTTGTTTGTCCAATCTACCAATATTTATTGAGTGCTTACAAGATGTCAGGAAACACTGTGGGTGATACAGATACAATAGGAAACATGGTAGACTGGTCTGTCTTCATCGAGATTACAGAATAATGCCCAGATGATTATATAATTTAGCTTCTTATTAAAATGAAACAACATGGCAACATAACTGACCATTACCAAAAATCTTTAGCTCCACAGGGTTTATAAGAGAAATTGCCTTGAATTATTTTTCTTATACTGTCCTTAGCTGGTTTTTGTTTATTTTTATTTTTTGAGTTGGAATCTCACTCTTGTCACCCAGGCTGGAGTACAGTTGGCACATTCACAGCCACCACAGCCTCGACCTACTGGGCTTAAGCAATCCTTCCTCTTCAGCCTTCCAAGTAGCTGGAACTACAGTTGCATGCCACCATGCCCGGTTAGTTTTTGTGATTTATTGTAGAGAGGAGGTCTCACCAAGTTGCCCAGGCTAGTCTCAAACCCCTGGGCTCAGGCACTCCTCTCACCTTGGCCTCCCAAAGTGCTGGGATTATAGGCTGGGCCTCCACGCATGGCCTGGTTTTTGGTTTTAAGGTTACTTAACTCCAAAACAATAGGTAAATGATTTTCATTCTTTCCATTTTTGGGAGGAACTATTCATATAAAATGTAAATTATCCATTTTTTGAAAGTTTGAATTCATCTCTAAAAATGTTCAGATCTGGGCTTTTTCTCCTCCCTCTTCTGGAGGTTTTCATTCCCAATTCTATTTCTTTAATGATTGTAAGTCTATTCAGATTTCTGGAGTCTTGGGGGTTTTATATGTTTTGAATATTTGTAAATTCTATCTATTTTTTTTGGTTATTGTTGCACGATTGTTCAAAATATTGTTGTATTCGTTCTTAAAATCTGCTTTGTCTGTGTCAAGGTCAAATAAAATGTATCTGAAATTAAAACATTTTATTGGGAGTAAAGAATAGCAGTTCAGGGCATACCCACAGACTGGGTGATCTTCCATATGTTCAAAAAACAAAGAGAAGATTAGAAGTTTTATAAAAAGGGGAAATGTAGCCGGGCTTGGTGGCTCAGCCTGTAATCCCATGCCTTTGGGAGGCTGAGGTGAGTGGATTGCCTGAGCCCACGGGTTCGAGACCCGCCTGGGCAGCGAGACCTCATCTCTACAATAAATCAAAAAATCAACCGAGCATGGTAGCGCACGCCTGTAGTTCCGGCTACTTGGAAGACTGAGGCAGAAGGATTGCCGGAGCCCAGCAGGTGAGACTGTGGTGGCCGGGAGCGGCCACTGCACTCCAGTCTGGGCGACAGAGTGAGACTCCAACTCAAAAAAAAAAGCAAACCAAAAAAAACCAAAAAGGGGAAATGTTACATATGACTCTTCAAGGAAGTCCATTGGCAGTAGTAATGTGGCAGGATGAAGCAAATACTCAAATATATTTCTTGTGTGATTGAGTGAATAAACACAGAAACACATGTAGCTGATTCAGGATCAGCAGTTGGCCTCACCTGGGCTGCCACTAGCCCAGTGGCAAGAAGGAGGGGTTAATAGCAGTTAAAGGTATTTCCTTTTGAAAGGCAAGTTGCAACTTTAAAGACCCACCAGGCACCTGGGAGGTTTTGTTTAAGAAAGGCCAAATGGCCCAGAGACTGGCTATTTCATGGAAATGGAAAAGAGTCTTATCTAAAACCCCCCTTCTGAAGTTGACGGTTTACAAGCCTGCAGTTCCTGGAAACCATTTGTTCTTTGAAAAATCTGATTTTGCTAAGTACAACCTTGTAAAATTCCAAAGAAAATATGTAATCACCCCACACGACCCCCCTCCCTTACCTAAACAAGGGTATAAGACCCCAGGTCTCCTGTTCTGGGGCACTTGGTTTGGACGCATTAGTTCCATTGAGCCTGCTGTGCTAGCCAGTGTAATAAAGTGCCACTTCCTATAATAGTCTCGGTGTCGCGATCTCTCTATTTTTCCTGCTACAGTAAGGGGAGCCAGCAAACTCTGGTAAGAATGCTATTTGAATCTGCCTCAGGGCAGAATTATGGTAAAGGTTGTTTTGACCTAAGGACAGAATTTAGGTGAGTACCTGCTCTTATACAAGAACCGTGAATAAAACAGAAAACTTGGAGACTGGAACTGGGGTTAATCAGCAGTCAACATGGTGAATTAGCATCCAAGAGGCAGTTGATTTAGACTGCATAATTGGGTATGACAAATATGACCCAATTCATATATAATTATGTCCTTCTTTTTATTAGGAATCTTGTTCCTTGCATTTGCTCCCTGTAGGTTGGTTTGCTTGTTGAACTTTCTCTTGACAAATTTTGCCAGAGTTCTCTCTAGAAGAATTGTTTTTGGTTTAATTATTAATATCTAACATTTTTGTTTTATTGCCTTTATGTTTATTTCCCCTCTTGCTTCCTTTGCAATATTCATTAGTCTTTTGTAATCTCTTGTTTCTTAGCTTACTTCTCTTGTTTTCCATGAAATGTACTCATGGTTATATATTTCCCTTTAGGTACTGCTTATTATGTGGCACAGATTTTCACATATTGGGCTTTCATGTCATTCAGCCATAAATATTTTGGGGGTTTTCTTATAATTTTATCTTTAACCCGAGTTTTTATTTTTTTCATTTCCAAAGTTAATGAGACTTAGACCTCAATTTGCTATTGATTTCTAGTTGTTTCATTTTGGTCAGAAAGTATAGTTTGCATGATGTTGACTCTTTGGAATTTATTGAGATTTTCCTTGTAGCCAAGGTCAGAGAAACTTTTTGTGAATATTATGCATGTAATTAGAATGTATATGGTCTCTTGGCATTAAATTTCTATTAATTTGAAGTCATTCATTGTGTTTTATTACTACTATTATTATTTATGAATTGCTTTTTTCTGTTTGATGAGGTATTGAGAAGCAAAGTTAAATTAATTTATTTATTAATTTATTTCCACTGTCTTGTCAGTTGTTTTATATACATGCATTTCATGATCATCTATTCTTCTTGATCAGTTATTTTTACCTGTTTATTATGTTCCTCTTTGTCCTTTCTGATACTTTTCACCTTGAATTAAATTTCCTTGATTTCTTATAAAAATCTGGTATATCTTTTCCTGTTATTTCTCACCTTTTGGTATTCCATTATTTTAAATGTGTCTTTTATAGATACACACCACTAGATGTTTTTTATTTTCTTAATTGAATCAATAACTCGTCTAAGTTTGTGAATTTTGTCCATTTAATTTTTAAAATAGCTGTTAGGTCCTGGCAGGTAACTCATACCTGTAATCTCAGTGCTTTGGGACGCCGAGGCAGGAGAATCTCTTAAGGTCAGGAGTTCGAGACCAGCACAGGCAAAACAACAAGACCCCCCCCCCCATTGAAGCGAGAAGATAGAGAGGTCATGACACGGAGACTATTATAGGAAGTGGCAATTTTATTAATGCCGGCGGACTCAGAGGGCTAATACTCCCAGGCCGAGCCCCCCAGAAAGGGAGAAGAGGGGTCTTATACCTTCGTTTAGGTAAGGAAGGGGGGTCGTGTTGAGTGATTACACATTTTCTTTGGAATTTACATGATTGTACTCAGCAAAATCAGATCTTTCAAAGAACAAATGGTCTCCAGGAAATGCACAGGCAAGCAGGGTTATAAACTGTCAACTTCAAAAAAGGGGTTTTGGATAAGTCTGTGAATTAGTTACTCTTTTGCATTTCCACGAAAGCTGTCAGTTCTTGGCTATTTGGTTTTTCTCAAGCAAGACTGGTCTGGCAGATTTTCAGAGCTTGTTGATTGATTTTCAAAAGGAATACTTTTAACTGCTACCAGCCCCCTCTCTGCCACACCATCTCTATCAAAAAAAAATTGTTTTTAATTTAGACAGGCATGGTGGTCATGTGCCTCTGGTCCCAGGTACTAGGGAGGCTGAGGTAGAAGAATCTCTTGAGCCTAAAAGTTCATAGTACAATGAGCTAAGATCGTGCCACTACACTCCAGCCTGGGTGAGAGAGCCCCTGTCTCAAAAAGTAAAATAAAATAGCTGTTAGGACTTATTCCTATCTTCTTGTTATTTCCTTTTTACTTACTATAGGTTTTTAAAAATAATCCCCCCCACCTTAACTTCCTTTGGATGTTATAGCTGGGATGAGTTATACATTCTATTTGGAATATTCTAGTGGTTCTCCCTAACTGTTAAGACCCACCTATTCTTTCTCTCATCAAATTCTAAAACTTATATCACCTCCCTAGTCCCTCCCTCAGGCAAGCACCTTAGCTTGACGCTCACTGCTCCAGGCTCCTGCACCTCTGGGCTGTTACCCACAGCCCCTCCCAATTCCCAAGGGCCAAACCTCTTGCACAGTCTCAAGCCCCCATCCTGTGCCCACCAACCCATCTCCCAATCTGGCGACCCGGCCCCTGACAGCACCTCTGGGTGCTCTGGGGTTGCCTTACCATGGGCAGGCTGGGCCTCAGGCCCCGGCCGATCTGCTCATTCTCAGGTGGCCTTGGCGCCCACTCACAGGGATCCCCGGACTGGAGGCACCATCTGCTCTGCACAGCCCCAGCAGGGCCAGGGGAGGTTTCGCAGTCGACCTCAACACTTGTCACAGAACCTCACTGCTTTCATGATTATTTACATTTTTTTTTTAGGGCAAAAGCCGGGAGAATGCCACATGGGCAAAAAACAGGATCAGGCTGGGCATGGTGGCTTACATCTGTAATCCCAGCGCTTTTGGGAGGCTGAGGCAGAAGAACAGTTTGAACTCAGGAGTGCGAGACCTGCCTAGGCAACATAGTGAGACTTCATCTCTACAAAAAAATAAAATTAGCCGTGTGTGGTGGTGCACAACTGTAGCCTGAGGCGGAAGGATCGCCTGAGTCCAAGAGATGGGTGAGCCATGATCTTGCCACTGCACCCTAGCACCAGTAACAGAGTGAGACTTGGACTTTAAAAAGCAAACAAACGGAAAGCAGGACTGAATGAACAGTGGTGGCTGAAGAATGACGGTGAATTTTGTTTTTCTTCTGAAGAATTTTCCAGAAGAGGTTATCTTCACTATGAAATAAGTAAACAAATGCCCACTGGGTCCAGTAAGTATTGATACTGTCCTATAGTAATTGACTGTAAAGTGGTATCAATAGCATCTTCCTTCAGATTCTACAATACTGTGCAGAAGGGTCAATACCAGTACTTCCATAAGAATGTTTTTGTTCCTAAAGGTATGAATTGTCTCAACTTGGACTAATAGTCAAGCTGGTAAATAGGTGTGTAAGAAACAGTTTATTTCTTACATGCAAGAAAAGGCGAATTTCCTTCATCTGTCCCAGCCCCCCTTCAAGGGTAAAATCAAGATTATTTAACCTGCAACATTAAACACTGACCTCATTGCAAATGAAATTCAATCCTTGATCGGAAACCCCTTAGAGTAATTTATGTTAAGCTAATTATCTTTTATTACCACAATCAATTGATTTGGGATTATGAAATGCATCTAAAAAGCAGTTCAAACCCAGGTAGTATGGACAAGCCTAAGGGAGTTTTACTCTACTGGGTTTTACTCTAAGTTCCATGGTTCATCTGCTAGATCTCAGCTTGGCTAGTCTTAGTTGAGCTGCGTTGCAAATGAGTCCACTCTGAGCTCACTGGCCACAGTAACACGAACTAGATGGTAGTATCTTCCACCTAAGCCTAGGGGTGGTTTAGGTGCTCAGAGAATGTAGTGGCTCTTCTGGCTGGATTCGAGGCGCTGGAGAGGTCCACGCGCTGGTGTGTCTCCCTCTAGTGGCCAATGGGCTGAAGTTCCTGTGGTGAAAGGCTGTTGCTCATTTTACGTGGTTAGCTCAAAGGTAAAACTCAACGACGGATGTGTGTAGGTCACCATTCTAAAAACTTGACACGTGAAAAGATATGACACAAAATTTACCCAGAAGGAGTAATACTAGATCTATGTACTGGGAAAAAAATAAAAGGGTGCAAACACTGAGTGTCAAGTCCTTGTGAAATTAGCTCAACAGAACACACTGGAAAACATGGTTTTAACTACCTCATTCTGAGTCTTATCATTCTTATTAGCTTGTAGCACCCTATACATGCTATAACTGAATGCTTTCCTAAAGTGATACTCTGGTGGAAAGAGTAAATCAAGGGTCTCTGTTTCCTCTGTGATAATGGAAGAAATTATCTGCGATTAAGGTACTTACACGGTAGTATAAGTGGGGTCTTAAAAAACATGGGTGAGGTAGAGGACAGGTGCAGTGGAAGGCCCAAGGCAGGAGGATTGCTTGAGACCAGGTTTGGCAACAGGAGCTTGAGACTGACTGGGCAACATAGCAAGACCCCATGTCTACAAAAAACTTTTTTAAAAAGAACATTGGAAAGTCTGAAGAAGCAGTTGCAGAAATTCCTTATAAAGTCAGAGAAAGTTACATAAAAGGAAGAGAAGCCAAGCAGAAGAACTCTGCCTTCAGGAACCTGGCAATTTAGTCTGGGAAGTGAGCCTTAGCTGGTCCATACGGTAGCCACTTGCCACATGTGGTTACTGAGCACTTGCAATGTTATTCATTTGAATAGACGTGCTGTAAGTGTAAAATATAGGCCAGATTTCAAAGACTTAGTACATAAAAAAGAATATAGAACATCTTCCTAATAATTTTTATATTGATTTTGCGTTAAAATGATAATATATTGGATATATTGGGTTGAATAAAATATAACCCAATTCACCTGTTTTTTCTCTATTAATGTAGCTACTAGAAAATTTGAAATTATATATGTGGTTTGCATTATATCTTTTTCGGGCAGTGCTGATGTAATGGCAACAAAGGGTCTCAGTATCATTTAAGATAAAAGGTCATCATTAGGCAATACAGCACAGATTGTAACAACAGGAAGTACTGTAGAGATACAGAGCATGTCATAAATGACGGAATCTGTCCTTGGGTCAAACCTTTTCATTTTACTCTGCTGATCCCTTCAGCCTGCTCAGCTGAAATGTTACAGAGGAAATGTATATTATTAGAGCGAGTCACCTCAATTTCATAACTATGTACATTTTTGCATCTTGAAAGTACCTGCACACTTATCTCATTTCATCTTTCTAACTTGGGAGGCAGGCAGAGCTGGTAATCCCCATTTTATTGGTGAGGAAACTGAGACTCAAAGATCCATGTGACCTGAAGAACACTGGGATGACGGATGCCGGAGAACAGTGACTCAGAGTGATCAAATCACTACTGGGTCCTGGAAAGAATATTGGACTTAGAATCAAAGGGGTGGGTTGAACAGGTATTTTTATCTGTTTACTTGAGTCTCATTTACCCAGTCGTACAATGGGGTAGAGCACCTATCTGTGAGCATAGAGTATTGATTGAGATAGTCCATACAAAACACCTAATGAAGTAACAAAACCCTAGAAAACACTTGGTAAATTAACTGTTATTAGTAGTATGAAATTAAATTTTAGTGTCATTCAAATTAAGGATGCGTCCCCAGGTATAGCAAAGTTCTAGTACTATTGTTTAGTCTTCCAGCCCAGGAGTTGATCCTCCTAAATGCTTTCTAATTCACTGCTGTGCAAACCTTCTTAGTCAATAATTGCAGTTCCTTTTAGAGTTACTTTGCTTGTGTGATGACAGAATTCAGAGAATTATCAATGAATATCCCTCACTTTCTAAATGAGGAAATGAAAGCAGTTAAGATAAACTATCTACTACTTGGAAATCAGGCAAAAAACTGGATTGCATGTCCTTTTCATAACAGAGGGGAGTAAAGGCATCCCCAGGATTATCCAGGGTGATATGCAGTCCTCCCTTGGTATATGTGGGGATTGGTTCCAGGACCCCCTTCATACCAAAATTTATGATGCTCAAGTCTCTTACAGAAAATGTCGTCATATTGCATTTAATCTATCTATGCTTATCCTCCCATATACTTTGTCATCTCTAGATTATTTAAAATAATTCATACAATGTAAATGCTATGTAAATAGCTGTCATATAGTATTGTTCAGTGGATAATGACAAGAAAAAAAACCCATCCCCTTTAAAAAATATATTTTCAATTCACAGCTGGTTGAATCCACAGATGTGGAGCCCACAGGTGGGAGGGCCAAATGAATTTCAATTTGCTATTTATTCTTGATTAAAGGTGCCAGACTTAAAGACGATGAAGGCTAAATTGTAGACCCTTTTTTTTTTCTGGTATAAATGCAAATAATTTCTGTCTAGTGGAACGGATAACCCCAAAGAGCAAAACCAGTTTTACATCTCACACAGAAATCTTATTCTATAAATAAATACCCTACTTTCACAAATGCTCTTTGAACTAGGTGTGTCATAGTATCTTGCTGGTTATTACTTAATTTGTTATTTAATGAGTGACATAAAATATTTGACACGTGTTCATTTTATATTTACCTGAGTTAAGACTATACCTTTTGAACATTATTCTTTAACAGAGCATAGAGGGATAAAGAGGCTTGGCTGATCAGGTAGCATGTGAAAAGAACATGGGCTTTGGGTTAGCTTAGCCTTTGAGCTCAGGTATTCAAGTACTTAGTAGGCATTAATTCTGGATAAATCACTTAACCTCTGTCCATTTGATGTTACTCATTCATAAAAGCGAAATAATACCTGTCCTGCAGAGTTGCTATAAAGACTAAACCCAGAGAATGCTACAGCACATAGCACTTAGTGTTTGACAAATGGTGTTATTATTATCATCATCCTCATCATTACTATGAATAATTATTGAAGGTCAGGCACAGTGGCTCATGCCTGTAATCCCAGCATTTTGGGAGGTGGAGGCGAGAGGATTGTATAAGCCCAAGAGTTTGAGAACAGCCTGGGCAACATGGCAAGACCTCGCCTTTACAAAAAAATCAGAAAAATTTAGCAGGACATGGTGGCACAGGATATGGTCCCAGCTGCTCAGGAACCTGAGGCAGAAGGATCACCTGAGCCCAGGAGGTTGAGTCTGCAGTGATCTGTGATCTTGCCACAGTACTCCAGCTTGGGCAACGGAGTGAGACTCCTATGCAATAAATAAATAAATAAATATTGATGGCACGGACCTAGAAATCAGATTTCTTGATTTTTAACACAATACTCTTTCTAGCTTCATAAAGAGGACCTTGTGTGGCTGTCAATTTATACAGTAATGCTATACCAAAGAGTCAAATTTTTTAGTAACTGACTGTTCCATTCCATGAGTGGTGATGTTCACTAGCCATTAATTGTGTAGACAGTGGTCACCTTTTATGAAAATTGTAATTATGTGAATTTTAAATAGTATGATGTAACTAATATGCAATGTTTGAGATAATTCAGAAGGGTGGTTTGAATGGATGTTTTTATTAGAAATATATTAGAATCAATCAGATTTTAGTTTGTAAATTTTTTTCTTTGAGTCAGAGTCTCACTCTGTCACCTAGGCTGGAGTACAGTGGCATAATCATGGTCACTGCAGCTTTGACCTGCTATGCTCAAGTGATCCTTCTGCCTCAGCCTTCCAAGTAACTGGAACCACAGGTCTGTGCCACCATGCCTGGCTAATTTTTAAATTTATGGTGTAGTGATAAGATCTTGCCAAGTTGCCCAGGCTGGTCCTGAACTTTTGGGGTTATGCAATCCTCTTTGCCTCTGCCTCTCAATGTACTGGGATCACAGGCATGACCCATCATGCCTGGCCTATGATATTTTTAGTCTAAATTATTTATAATTTGCTACTGACAAGTCAAATTAGGCACTTGACTAAACCTCATTTTCATATTATCGATCTTCCTTAACCTAAGTTAATCGCAAAAGCTTTTTTTTGCATTCTTAGAGTAAGTTGGAGATTAATTTTAAATTAACTTTACTAATGCTTGTTAATTATAATTGAAATGCTATCTCATTATTTACAAATTTACACTTATTATTTCACCATCAATCATTATCGAACATTCTTTGAAATTATTGGCTAGAAAGCCACTGTTTTGTAAGAGCCACAATATCAGGACTAACCCTGCCTGACCTCACTTCAGAGCATTTTTGAGAACAGTCAGGCCATACCTCCAACTACTCAACCTGGAAATCCCCTTTATGACACATTTGACAGGTGATCATCCAGCCTCAATTGGCAAGAAGTGCCGGGAGCCGTAATCACTAGTAAAAGTAAGGTAAAAGGGACCTGGAAACAGGGAAAACACCGGCTGGGAGCAAGGCCCCAGTAAAATGCGGCCATGATGGTGGCAAAGCCCCATGGATCCTGTTGACGGACCTTCCCTAACTTTGAAGGATTGAGTGCATAGGCTTGAGAATGTTCCCTCTTTAATTGAGATAATAGATGCGTAAATGGATGATGGCATTTGACAGCAAAAATTATACCTAGGCATAATGGAGGTGAGATTGCAGCAGAAAGGGTGCCTCTTAGGGTGTGTAAGGATGTTTTTCAGTAAACAGCAGGAGGCCGAGAAGAACGAGTCGACCACTTCCTCATAAACAACAGACCCCAGCTGAGAGCTGGTGGAAAACAACTGTTTGAGATAAAAAATAGGTCAAGATATTTTAGGATTAAATAAGTAGTTTAATGAAGATAGAATTTAGAATTTTAATAATAAGATAGTAAGATAGGATAAACTAGTAAGATAAGAGATATATAATAGTATAAGTGATAGTTAAGAAAATATAGGGATATAAGGATAGAAATAAGATTAATAGAAACAAATATATAGTAGTAAGTAAATTAAATAAGACTTAGGGTTAAGGTTTAACTTTATAGGGTAAAGATATTATAGGCCTATAATAGCAAATAGTTATGAGAAAGTTAGGGAGAAAACCAGGACGTTCATAAATGTTTGACTTAAGAAAAACACCTGTGGTTGACTTAAGAAAAACATCTGTGGTTGAAATTGTTAAAGGTCAGCCTTATTGTGAGTCCAAAAAGGATATACGTGAGTGTTTGGTTAGCAACATAAGATACATGTGTGGGTGCAGGGCTGAGTGGAAAACCTATATAAGCTTGTGAAAAAGAAATAAAAATTGGCAGAGTGTTGAGCTCTCCCCAGGAAGAGGATTCCTGTCGTTTTCGTCTTTTCTTTTTTGCCACTTCCCAATTCCCCCGTCTCAAGCCCTGACACTCTCCTGGAGCTGGACTCCAGCAAAGAAGCTCACTACTGTTGAAGTGTTAGCCTATTGGATCCACAGTAACCACTGAGAATTTCCTCATAGTGCTCTGAAAGCTGCTGGTAAGGCGCTGTTGTTCCACCTTGGTTCTAATCTTATGCTCTGGTACAACTCTGAAGAAACCTCAGTGATTCTTTTACTTAAGGCCATTTGTTCTTTAAAGGGAGCAGTTCCATCACTCTGAAGTCATGTTTCTTCATGTAAAATCTTGCCAGTTCTTTAACTACTCCCGCTTGATCTGACTGCAAGAGAGAGCAGTGAGAATTTCAGCTTCCTGGGTCTAGACGGCAGTATGAATTTAGGCTAACACCACTTTATCTATCATCTATCTATCTATCTATCTATCTATCTATCTATCTATCTATCTATCTATCAACCTATCTATCTACCATCTATCTATCTAAGCAACTTCCCTCATATGAGTGGTTCTTGTAGAAACTGGAGTCTGGAACTGTTCCTGGGTTTTGTTAACATTTATTGAATACCTACCATGCCTGAAATATACAGTTGACAGAAAAAATGCAGGATGCCCAAAGAAAAATGAATTTCAGATGACAATTTTTTAGTATAATTATTTTTTCAAATATTGCATGAATGTACCTATACCAAAAATTATTTATCTAAAATTTACATGTAACTGCTTTGTACTTTTTTTTTTTTTTGAATTGGAGTCTCACTCTGTCGCCCAGACTGGAGTGCAGTGGCCGCTCCCGGCCACTGCAGCCTCGACCTGCTGGGCTCCGGCGATCCT
>NW_007245922.1:237649-301859 GCF_000164805.1 Carlito syrichta
ATCCACTCACCTCAGCCTCCCAAAGGCGCGGGATTACAGGCTGAGCCACTGAGCCCAGCTGTCTTGTACTTTAATTTGCTAAGTCTGGCAATCCTCTTAAGACTTCATTTCATTTTGTCTTCATAACAACATGACAAAATAGGTACAATTATACCCCAATTTTACAGATGTATCACCTGATACTAGTAGGTATTAATTCTGGGATAAATCACTTAACCTCTCTACATTTGATGTTATTCATTCATAAAAGGGAGATAACAATACCGATCCTGCAGAGTTGCTATAAAGACTAAACACACAGAATATTACAGCACTCAGTGTTTGGTAAATGGTATTATCATTATTATCATTATCCTTATCAGCACTCTGTGAGGCAAGGCAGGAGGATTGCTTGAGCCCAGGAGTTAAAGATCAGTCCAGGCAGCATAGCAAGACTCTGTCTCTATGAAAAAATTAAAAAATGAGCCAGGCATGGTGGCATGTGACTGTAGTCCCAGCTACTTGGGAGGCTGAGGCAGAAGAATTGCCTGAGTCCAGGAGGTCGAGGCTGCACTGAGCTGTGATCCTGCCAAAAATTTCATTATTTTGAAGCAGGAAGGCTCAGTGAATTGCAATGTGGCAGCACCTTTCGACTGGTAACTCAAAACCAAAACCCTTTGTCAGTCTGGGTGTATCCCCAGGAGTGGGATGGTTGGGTCAAAATGTAGCTCAATTTTTAGTTCTTTGAGAAATCTCCACACTGCTTTGTACAGAGGTTGAACTAGCTTACATTTCCACCAACAGTGTAGAAACACTCCCTTTTCTGTACACCCTCGCCAACATCTGTTGTTTTTTGACTTCTTTTTTTTTTTGAGTTGGAGTCTCACTCTGGCGCCCAGGCTGGAGGGCAGTGGCACGCTCCCAGCCACTGCAGCCTCCACTTGCTGGGCTCTGGCGATCCTTCCACCTCAACCTTCCAGGTAGCTGGAACTACAGGCACGCGCTACCACACCCGGCTAATTTTTTTGATTTATTGTAGAGATGCCAAGTTGCCCGGGCGGGTCTCGGACCCACAGGCTCAGGCAATCCACTCACCTCAGCCTCCCAAAGTGCTGGGATTACAGGCTGAGCCACGGAGCCCGGCTTGTTTTTTGACTTTTTAATGATAGCCATCCTAACCAGTATGAGGTAGTATCTCATTATAGTTTTGATTAGCATTTCTCTGATGATTAGTGAAGCTGAGCGTTTTTCATACGTTTGTTGGCTGCTTATATGTCTTCCTTTGAGAAGTGTTTATTCATGTCCTTTGCTCACTTTTTAATGGGGCTGTTAGTTTTTTCTGTTGATTCATCTGAGTTTTTTGTAGATGTTGGATGTTAGGCTTTTGTCAGATGCATAGCTTGCAAATATTTTTTTTCTCATTCTGTGGGTTGTCTTTTTACTCTCTTGATGATTTCTTTTACTATGCAAAACTATTTAGCTTGATAAGGTCCCATATGTCAATTTTAGATTTTGCTGCATTTGTTTTTCAGGATTTGGCCATGAATTCATTGCCTAGCCCAGTGTCCAGGAGGGTGTTCCTTAGGTTTTCTTCAAAGACTCTTAGTTTGAGGTTTCACATTTAAGTCCTTGATCCATTTTGAGTTAATTTTTGTATGTTATAGTGATAGATAGGGGTTCAGTTTCATTCTTCTGCATGTGGCTAGTCAGTTTTCCCAGTACTACTTGCTAAATATGGTTTCCTTTCTCCAATGGTTGTTTTCGTCAGCTTTGTCAAAGATGAGTTGGTCAAAGGTCTGTGGTTTTATTTCCAGATTTTCTGTCCTATTCCATTGGTCTATGTATCCGTTTTTGTGCTATACCATGCTGTTTGTTACTATAACCTTGTAATAAAGTTTGAAGTCTGGAAGTTTGATACCTCCGGCTTTTTTTTTTTTTTTTTTTTGCTGAGGGTTGCTGTAGCTATTCAGGCCCTTTTTTGCTTCCATATGATTTCAGTATTGTCTTTTCTAGGTCTGTAAAAAAATGATGCTGGTAGTTTGATAGTTTGATAGGGATTGTGTTGAATCTGTAGAACTAACCTTTCTTAATTAGAAGAATAAAATGAAGAAAATATTCCAAGCAATCAGGCCCAGATGTTATCCTTTTCTGAATTCCATATCAGTAAATTCTGTGCAGGAACACACCCATCTGGCCATGAAGGAGATTGCACTAGAATGAAGGCACAAGCTCATATATAAGAATCTGCATATTTGTAATAGAACACAACACATACTCTATCATCTAATCCTTAATTCTTTTCTTAATTCTTTTTTTCATTTAAAGTTAGGGTCTCGCTCTGTTACCCAGGGTAGGGTGCAAAGACATGATCACGATGATCATAGATCACAGATCTCCACCTCCTGGGCTCAGGAGATCCTTCCACCTCAGCATCCCGAGTAGCTGGGACTACAGGCATGTGTGCCATGCCCGGCTAATTACTTTATTTTATTTTTGTAGAGACAAGGTTTCACTAGGTTGCCCAGGCTGGTCTCGAACTCCTGGGCTCAAGCAATCTGCCCACCTTGGCCTCCCAAAGTGCTGGGATTACAGGCATGAGCCACCATGCCTGGCCTCTTAATTCTGAATCTACCATCTAAGTGAGCTTTAATTGTTCATCATATTTTTAAAAACTGTAATTGTACACCTAACCCTTAACTGTACCCCACAAAACCATAATAAAAAATACTGATTAATTTAAAAAAATTAAAATAAAAATTAAAAAATTGTATATGGGACACATTTTCAAGTCCAAGTTTTTCCTTGGTTTTAGTCCATGTTCTTGAAAACAGCTTGCCTCTGTCTTCTGTCCTTTTTTTCCTGATATCTATGTCTTTTCCAAACTTCAGTTATTTCTACTATCACAGAATGCTGTAAGACAAATGGCAGTTATCCACTCAGATTAGCTTGAAGAAAAACTAGCTTGTTCAGGTCTCCTCTCCACAACATCCCACTTTCCCCCCAGTCCAAACAACAAGCAAACAAAATGAAACAAAACAAAACATATATTCCACTCTATTTACTTTGCCCTCACTAATGTTCAGATTGATTGAGTAGTTAGCAGAACTTCATTATAAATTGTTCTCTGTAGATGGTCCTTTTGGTAAGTTTTAACCTAAAAAAATTACAAAACAAAAGAAGAAATCAAAAAATGATAAATACAAGAAATATAAGACTTGGGTTATTGTTATCTTGTAACAAACCCAAACTTACCTTTTTTCTTTATATCAGTCTTATTTGTAGCAGAAAGCCATCATGATCTGCTATCTGAAGAATTCTGAATATATTGTCAAGCAAATAAAATGTTCAGAGTGAACCACATCTTCAATAATTTTTATAAGTTTAACATTTTATCAGGTAAAACAATACTTCAGTACATCAAAATAAATTCCCTTCCCCCCTAATCTATTAAGAGCTGCTGCTTAGATCTAGTACTCTGAAACTTGCACTAGCACTCATATTACAATATGGACTCTCTCATGATTTTTAATTGCTTCTTTGGACCTTAAGGTTCGGTGTTATTCTAGATGCAGCACTACTCACAGAGGACTTTGTCTTCAAGGTAGCATAATTTCTATTTAATTCCCTACATATCCTTTTGGATAATGGGAAAAATCATCTTTTCAAAATGCAAATATGCCCTGCCATTGTAGCACGTATCCACACCACCCACAGATACCTTGTCTTAGTTTATTTGGTGTTGCTATAAAGGAATACCTGGGGCTGGGTAATTTATTTGACAAAAGGTTTGTTTGGCTTATGATTCTGGATGTCTGGAAAGTTCAGGATTGAGCATCTGAGTCTGATGAGGGCCTCAAGCTGCTTTCACTCATGGAAAAAGGCAAAAAGGAACCAGCATGTGAAAAAATCACATGACAAGAGAAGAAGTGAGAGAAAAGACAGGGAGGAGGTGCCAGCTCTTTTTACCAGTCAACTCTTTGGGGGAACAGATAAAGGAAGAACTCATTCACTCTCAAGGGAAGATATTCATCTGTTCAGAGATCCTCTTCCATGACCTAAACAGCTCCCGCTAGGTTCCACCATCTGACATCACTGTACTGGGGATTAAATTTCAATATGAGATTTATGGGGACAGGTAAACCATAATCAAACCATAGCAGTCCTGACAAAAAAGTGGCCACACATTCATAATTTGTCCTTTCTCTAGAAATTTGAATAAAAGGCAAAGGACATATGATCTAAAGAGAAACCAGACTATTTCAGAGTTATAATTTTATATGAATTATGTACTTTATATGATTTTTCTATTATCTTTTCTCACTAAACTATAACTTCATATTTCAAGCGGAACTCCCAAGGAGCAGACTCAGAAGGAGACAGTGGGTAGCAGGTTTATTAGGGGTTGTCTTTGTGCTCACCATCTATGGAATGAATAGGAAGAAATCAGGATTGGGTAGAAGGAGGAATTGGGTTGTGATAGCTAACACTACTGCTCAGTTACTTACCTGATGATTAAATCCAGTTCTGATCCTTAAAGGTTCTGAGTTTCTGGTATCCATGATCTTTATAGGCTGATCATGGCTGCTATACTTGTCTCAAAAACTTTCTCAGCTGACCCCATGAGAAACTCTGAAGTTGGTTGGCTCTTCTGAATCAGAGCAAGAGAATCAGGTCTTTGTTGCCCAGTCAAAGATGAGGGTGTGGCCTTGGAGGCAGTGACACTTTCCCACTCTTCCACTGAAGAAAGCTGATATTATTCTGAAGAAGACTGGCTTCATGGATGTGTGGTCTGGGTAGTCACACTAATACTCTGTTTTGCTGTCTTAAAATTATTAGTACTTTTTTTTCAAGGAACCCTGCATTTTCATTTTTCACTGTATTCTACAGATTGTGCAACTGGTCCTGCTAACAGCTAATGTGCTAAGGCCTTCAGTCCTAAAGAGGGTGATAGATAACGGTGTTCACTATAGTTCTTCCTCACATTGCTTGAATACACTTATTTGCATAAGCTCTGGGAGCACTCTCCAGGATTCCAGGGCACCCTTTTTTCCTGGAGGAAACATATAAGAAGCAAGTTAGTGGGATGAGCTATAGTCCTCTACACAGCAACTGATCTTGGGGCTACAGCTGATAGTCAGCCTCTTCCTCCTTTACTATGTACTTTAGCTTTCCTCACCATTAGCTAGCACTTCTGCTGGTTTCAGTTACTTACCTGATGATGAAATCTAGTCCTGATCCTCAAAGGTTCTGAATTTCTAGTCCCCACGATCTTTTTAGGCTGATAATGGCTATCATACTTGTCCAAATACAATCAAAATTGGGCAAGAGGTGTATAAGTGAATTACCTGGGTACCAACATATTCCTCCTTGCTCCAACTGTGTAATAGCAGCCCTACCTTTTCTTTATGATCAGGTCAGTTATCCTTGCCAAAATGATAACTCCTCCATGTCCTTTTTTTTTTTTTTTTTTTGGACCTGCTACTTTCTTGGTACAAGTTGCTGAAGTACATAAGACTCTTCTTTGATCTAACTGAACTATAAGCTACATCTGCTAGTGGAAGCGTTTCACCTTTGGAAAGCAGGACATTTAAACACTGTGTTGTAGAGACAGGAACACAAATTCCTTCAAGAGAATCACTGGGAATGACAGAAAACATAGCCACTCCTACTTCCATCTCTTAACTCCTGGATCCCTGTATTTTACCTATTGAGAACAAAAGGTCATTAAATTGTACAGTTCATCTTGAAGGATCTTGCTTTAGTTATGCCTTCAACAAGCGATTCTATCACTCTGTCGGGTTAGGAGCTTCTGGGTGAGGCAGTATGTGATTTGACAAGTAGAGCCCATGGTCATTTGCCTACTCTTCTTTGCCCTGAAAACCCTCAGTGATGCTGACTGGGGCCCTGCGGATAGGAAAGATGAATCACCTAGAATATGTGCCTACTCCTGAGTCATTGAGAATGTGTGTCTATTCCTGTCAACATGAACTCCTGCCTCTTGCTAGGATCATTGTAAGTCATCACCAAGTGACTGATCGGTCTCCTTGAGGAATGGAGACTTAGTATTGGTTTCTGTTGCAAGCAGGCCGAACATTTAGCAGTGAATGTAATAGATCAATCTTAGTATTTGGGAGCCCATGCTATTGGGTCTACACATAGACTCCAATCAGTTGTTTACTTGCCAAGTCATGTTATCAACTTGTTTGTTCAGGGCCTTTCCCACCATGGATACTGTATGATATGGGTTAAATACAATGCAAAACTCTTCATACTGTGTGGCCACTCTCATTCACATACCTTTATCTCAAATCCCTTTGTCCCTAGTCTTCCAGTCTCTCTTTTTAAGGCCCTTGACTGACCCACTGGCTAAACCAGTTGCCAATGCCGATGTATATTCTAACCTTGGGCCACTTTCTACACAAATGAATGACTAAGTGTATTGCCTGAAGCTATGCCCTTTGGGAGGATTTCCCCTCACCACTGTTTTTGTTTTGTTTTGTTTTGTTTTTGAGTTGGAGTCTCACTCTGTCGCCCAGACTGGAGTGCAGTGGCATGCTCCCGGCCACCGCAGCCTTGACCTGCTGGGCTCCGGCGATCCTTCCGCCTCAGCCTTCTAAATAGCTGGAACTACAGGCGTGTGCTACCACACCCGGCTAATTTTTAAAAAATTTATTGTAGAGATGAGGTCTTGCCAGGTTGCCCAGGTGGGTCTCGAACCCACGGGCTCAGGCAATTCACTCACCTCAGACTCCCAAAGCGTGGGATTACAGTTTGAGCCACCGAGTTCAGCTACCATTGTTTTTTAAGGCCAACCATGAGTAGGGCTGTAGTATAATCAATCATCTATTTTCAGTTTGCCTCCATATACCCATCCGTGAGTCAAATTCATGCATTTTTCTCTTTCACCAATGGGTCGCACAGGATCAGTGACAACAGATGTGAGCACGCCTACCTGCTTATGTAGCATATTGTGCTCTCTGGTTATATTTGCGTTTGATATTGGATGTATAGAACCCAACTGACCAAAGGTCCTGCCTGCATGGTTTAATGTTTGCTTTATATACTTGGGTGCTCTAGTGTTGGGTACATATTTAAAATGTTATATTCCTTTGCTGAATTGACTCCTTTACCATTATACAGTGACCTTGTCTGTCTTGTTTTACAGTCTTTGACTTGTGTTCTATTGTATCTGATGTAACTGTAGCTACTCATGCTCTTTTTTGGTTTCCACTTGCATGAAACATCTTTTTCCATCCCTTCAGTTTCAGTTCATGTGTCTTTAGATGGAAGGGGGTTTCTTTGTAAGGAGCATATAGTTTTATCTTGTTTCTTTATTCAGTCACTGTCTTTTAATTGGAGAATTGAGTCCATTTACATTCAGTGTTATTATAGGAAAATAAGGACTTACTGCTGCCATTTTGTTGCATGCTTTCTGGTTGTTTTGCAACTCCTCTCCTCCCTTTCTTTCTTCCTTTCTTACTGTCTTCCTTTGTGGTTAAGTGACTTTCTTTGGTAGTATCTTTTAATTCATTGCTTTTTGCTTTTAGTGTGTCTATTATAGATTTTTATATTGTGATTACCATGAAGTTTACAAAAAATATATTGCAGATATCACAAGTTAATTTAGAGAAATGAAAGTTCATCTAAGATCACAGAAAAGACTAGAAATAAATGAACAAAGAAAAAAACTTAAAACAACCAAAACTTTACACTTTAACTCCATTCCCCTCACATTTTTATTTTTGGTTGTCTCAGTTTACATATTTTTATATTTTTATATTGCCTATCTCTTACCTGATTGCTGTAGCTATTGTTTTTGATAGATTTGACTTTTAGGTATAATACTAGAGTTATGAGTAGACTGTACACTACAATGACAATATTGCAGTATTCTGGAATTGTCTTTGTACTTAATTTTACCAGTGAGTTTTATACCTTCAAATGCTTCCTTTTTGTACATTGGCATTTTCTTCTTTCAAAGAACTTTATCATTTTTTATACGATGAGTCTGGTGGTGGTAAACTCTCTCAGCTTTTGTTAGTCTGGGAAAGACTTTATCTTGCTTTCATAGTTGAAGGATAGCTTTTCTGGATACAATATTCTTGGATGGTTTTTTTCTTTCAGCACCTTGAAAATGTCATCTCACTCCTTCCTGCCCTGTATGGTGTCTATTAACAGATGAATTCAAGTTTCTTTATATGTTATTTGCTTCTTTCTCTTATTGTTTTTTTTTTTTTTTTTAAGTTAGAGTCTCACTCTGTCGCCCAGACTGGAGTGCAGTGGCTGCTCCCGGCCACTGCAGCCTCGACCTGCCGGGCTCCGGTGATCCTTCCGTCTCGGCCTTCCAAGTAGCCGGAATTACAGGCATGTGCTACCATGCCCGGCTGATTTTTTTATTTATTGCAGAGATGAGGTCTCGCTGCCCAGGTGGGTCTTGAACCCGTGGACTCAGGGAATCCACTCACCTCAGCCTCCCAAAGGCACGGGATTACAGGCTGAGCCACCAAGTCCAGTTTCTCTTATTGCTTTTAGGATCCTTTCTTTGTCTTTGACCTTTGAAATTTTGGTTTTTATATGCCTTGAAGTAGTCTTATTCGGGTTGTACCTGTTTGGTGTTCTTTGACATTACTGTACCTGTATGTGTGTGTATATATATAATTTTTTTTTCTTGTTAAGCCACTGTCTTTTTGGCACTGGATGGCATATATATGTATGAGTATATATTACATTATATATATATATATATATTTGGATCTCACCATGACCATAAAGCACTGTAGATATCCAGTCCCCTGAATATTCTCCCACCCCTGCTGGTGTGTGTCAGTTAGGTTCTGTAGCTCTTTGGGGGGTATGTTACTTTTCCTGCCTTATCAGGCCTACTTGTCTCTGATTGTGTTGTGATTTAAGTCTCTTTTACTGGCTTAGTTGTCAAGAGAGGAAGTGGGGGAAGATCCTGAGGAGTGCATGTGTTGTCCCAGAGGAGCGATCTCTTCATTGTCTTCAAGCAAGAGAAGGAACACACTAGCCCTTATTAGAGAAGAGTGTGGTACTTCTGCTGCCTTAGAAGGCTCAGGAAACCTGAGGATTCAAAATTTTCAACCTCAAAAGTTCCATCCCACATATCAAGCCTTTATTTGTTTCTCAGTTAGGGTCCTGACCACAGCAGAACAGACCTGCTTAGGCTGGTTTTAACTTCTTTAGACTTCTGTCATTCTCATGATTAAGTCCTAGTCCTAGTCCTCAACTTTCTCTCCCTGTTGGCTTCAAGAGATGAGAGGCTCATAGCTTATTGTAACCTTGAACTCTTGGAACTCAAGTGATCCTCCCATCTTCCAGGTAGCTAGGACTACAGCACACACCAAGATGCTTTGCTTTTTTTTTTTTTAAAGGAAGAATCTCACTGTTTTGCCTAGGCTGGTCTCAAACTCCTGGCCTCAAGTGATCCTCTTGTCTTGGCCTCCCAAATTGCTGGGATCACAAGCCACTGCCCCAGCTCCACAAAGCTTTTAATTACCAACTAATCACTCTCATTCTTCTGTTATCTTATTTTGTTTTGTTTTGTTTTGAGCCAATGTTTCACTGTGTCACCCAGGCTGGAATGCAGTGGCACAATCACATTCACAGCACCCTCAGACGCCTGGGTTCAGGTGATCCTTCTGCCTCAACCTCCTGAGTAGCTGGAACTTTAGGCACATGCCACCACACCTAAGTTTTTAAATTTTTTTTTTTTGTAGAGATGAGGTCTTGCTATATTGCCTAGGCTGGACTGAAGCAATCATCTAACCTTGCCCTCCCAAAGTGCTGGGATTATAGGTGTGAACCACCACACCTGATACCTTTGTTATCTTTTCTCAAGGCATTGGTCTATTTTAGCAATAGCTCAACAATTCCACTGTCCTTAGCTACCGTCTTCCACCCACCATTGCCTTTCCTTCTACTAGCATGCCATTCCAGCTCACTACTAGTGAAAGTTTTAACTGTTATGGTTTGCTAGGAGCTGTCTGTACTCTACCTACCACCAGTGATGGGGTTATCATTACGTAAACCAGATGGTGGAAAAACAAGCACCAAAATCCCACTGGAGCACCTGTATTCTTTCACCACTCCTGTTCCCAAGGAACACAGGTTAGGCTCCCTGGAAAGCAGACACAGAGATGGAGATGAGTGGTTAGGAGATTTATCAAGAATTGTTACCTGTGGAAGGGAAAGAATGTTTCATTGGGCAAAGAGAGACTATGGGCTATGATGCAGCATCAAATGCAGCCTCGGCTGATCTTGTGGGGAACTCTGAACCTGGAATGGCCTTTCAGATCATCAGACTGAGAACCAAGGAGTGGTTCTTCATTAAATAATGTAATATGGGTCAACATCTTATTCCCAGAGGCTGTTGTGATGTTGGCCATACTCAATAATCTGTTGTATTAGTATTATTATCATATTGTGCTACTGCTATCTGTATCTTTTCAATTCAAGTATCACTTACTGGATGCTGTTACTTGTTACACCTGACATGTTCCAAGAAGCCTGAAGTTAACCTGGAAGATGGGAGGATCACTTGAGTCCAGGAATTCAAGGTAACTATGAGCTATGAGACTCTCTTCTCCTGAAACCAATGGAAAGAGAAAGTTTGGGACCAGACCTAGGACTTATGAGAATAGTAGAATCCAAAAACGTTTAAACCCTACTTAGGCAGGTCTGCTATACTATGGTCAGGACCCTGGTTGGGAAAACACAATGGAAAAGGACGTGCTTTTGAGTACAGCCTGCCCCAGGAAGGAAGTGTCACTTCAGGTGAGGTGGCTCTCTCTCTTTAGTTAAGAAAATCTCTGAAGAGATTTGACAGCTGAGGGCTATTGACTTCAAGCTCCCAGATCAAGAAAACAGAATCTTCTCCAGTACTGAAGGGAAATCTGAATGGCAAATCACAACACTCCCTGAGAGCCAGAGTTCTTCATTTAAATAACATGTGAACATAGTATTCCCAGAGGCTGTAGTGCTGGTCATGCTCAATAATTTCTTGTATTAGCCTTATCATTTATGCTATTGCTATTTGCATCATTTCATTCATCACTTACTGGATGCTATCACATTAGAACTGATGCCATAAGCATGACGACGGCATAGTTGTCTGTTCAGCCTATTTGGAAAATTAACATGCATTTAACAGGTATGTCCAATTAGATTGTTTAAGAGCCTTAACAGAGGGGTAAACAAAATTGTTAAAGAATATACTTGCTACTCTTGGAAAATCTCTAACTCCCTAGACAATCTGGACAGTCTAACAGAGGTGGTATTTGAACAATATCTTTTTTTTTTTTAAGTTGGAGTCTCACTCTTTTGCCAGGTTGGAGTGCAGTGGCACAATCACAGCTCACTGCAATCCTGACTTCCTGGACTCAAGTGATCGTTCTACCTCCCAAGTAGCTGGGACTACGAATGCGTGCCACCATTCCTTGCTTATTTAATTTTTTTGTTAGAGGTGAGGTCTTGCTATGCTGCCTAGGCTGGTCTTGAACTCAGCTGAAACAATCCTCTAGTCTTGGCCTCCCAAAGTACTGGACTTACAGGCATGAACCACTGTTCCTGGACTGAACAGCATCTCTTAAGAATTTTCCGGTAGTTTCTCTTGCCCATGACAGCTCTGGCATGTCTCCTCTTTTCTTTCTCTAATAAACTTTGCTTGAAAACTTAAAAAAAAAAAAAAAAAAGGAATTTCCCCCAGAAGTAGGAAAAACAGAGGCAGCAGGAAGAGCTTGTCTTCTGGTCACCTTATTCTCCGATTTCACCATTTTATCAACATATTTGAATTTTTTAGAGCCAAGTGGTATTATCCTTTCCCATGTTTGGACCTCAGTTGGCATTTTACCATGCAGAATTGAATGTCATCTCTAGAGTAAGTTCATTGTACCCTCCCTATATTCTAGGCCATTCACAAAAACCTATGATTAGTCCAGTCTTAATGAGTCACAAGATTCTGTTATGCCTACCTCACCAAAAGAAGTACCTACATTTCCACTATATATATAATAAATATGGAATATATATATATATATATATAAAATAAATATGGAATATATATATATATATATATTTTTTTTTTTTTTTTTTTTGAGATAGGGTCTCACTCTGTCACCTCAGCTGGAGCACCGTGGTGCAATCATAGCTCACTGCAGCCTCAAACTCCTGAGCTCAAGAGAACCTCTCATCTCAGCCTCCCAAGTATAGGTATACACCAACACCCCCAGATATTTTTAAGTTTTTTGTGGAGAGGTAGTCTGGCTTTGTTGCCCAGGCTGGTCTTCAAGCGATCATCTAGCCTCAGCCTCCCAAAGTGCTGAGATTACAGGTGTGAGCCACCATGCTCTGCCTGTTTCCATGATTTAACTGTCATATATAGCTTATAATGTGTATACAGTAAGTGCTTTCTAGAATTTTAAAGTAAGTTGTACATACCAGTTTTTATTATGTAGTTTTATTATTAAAGGATTCCAATCAGCTATGTTTTTTTTTCCCCCCAGACAGAAAAATGTGTTACACACTTCCTTCTGGATTAATACTTGAGATCGTCAAGACCTACCTTCATCATTCATAGCTTGCTTTCTATGAGGCTTTTCCTGAGCTCTCAACACAGGGCTGAAAGACTTGCGCCTAATAAAGCTAGCAGCGGCAGGCAATGACAGCTAGAAGACCTGAGGTCTTAAAAGATGATATATGGAAACATAAAAGGTAAAATCAAAATTTGTTAAAATTTGTTCATGAGACTGATTTCCTAACCTTTTAATCACTCATTGCTTTGTTTGAAAGATTCTTGTGACTGAATTGAGTGAACTGGAAAGGTTGTTTTTGTAATTCTACTGCTTTTTAAACTACTAGTTAATCATCTATGAATGGTTATGTCAAAGAAAACTACAAGGTTGTGTATGTTTCGAGAAAATAAGGAAGTGGGTCATTATGTGTATATTTGCTAATTTTGCTTGGGCCGTAGTTTTTTTTTCCCTCTACTTTTGACTAGTGATATGTGAGTAACAGAATGTCCACATTAAAATGTTATTCACAAGGATGGCTAAAAAGAACAGGGCCAGTCAAGTGAGTAGCTCTTTAATAAAATGAGCAGAACCCCATCATAACAGCTCTTTATTACATGGATTCAAATATACAGCAGACCATATATGTATCCTGAAATTTAACAATTATATTCCGCAAAAGCCTGTTAGTGCTGTTCTTCAACACTCTAATTATAAAGGGCTTCTTCAAATTCTCTTTACAAAGCCTTGCGCCAAAAAGAGTTTAAGCACCAGTAAGAAACACTGTTGCTAGCAGTTTTATTTCATCATCATCATCAATAACAAACATGCAGTTTCTTTCTCTGATGTGCATGGCACTGTAATATGGGTGCTACACTCTGCCTCGTGGTACAAAGTTTATAAATACAATATACCAATACAAAGTTGAAGCCATTAAAAAAGCTTAATAACAACTACTAGGAGATAATTAAATCTGGAGTGTTGATGGAATCTATGAAGAGATTTTGAAACAAGACATAAATTCAAACATTACAGTAAATGTTTCACTTGGGAAGGCGTGAAAGGGGAACTTTTCATGTGCTACTGAAGAATTTTGTAACTTGCTCCAAGTTTACTTTCTTTCGGCTATTATCTTTAAATACTGCAAAGCATTGTGAGCTGCGTCACTTTGTGCATTGCCACAGGAGATACCTGAGCCATGACAGACCGTGATGGGACTAGTTGACAGTTCGGCGAGACATTGATACTGTCCATTGGCGCTCAGTTCTTCTGCAATGACACATTCAAACGTAATGATTAATGTCCAGTGTGTATAAAGTGTATCTTTTATAAAAAAACAAGTTTTTATTACCCTTTCTCATTAAGCATCCATGGTCTACTACTCCACTTACTCATCATCTTTGTCATTCTTGTAACCAAAAAACTAAAACAACTGCTTAGCTATAGCTTTAGTTTCCAAACACACTGAGCTTCATAATCAGCTGGTGGAACTTCAAAGAAATACGGATGTCTATGAATCACGCTATCCCACTCAATCAGAAATGTAGGGTTAGGGGGTGGCTGATTCCTGCATTTCTTTAAAAAAAGCTGCCAAAGTAATTCTAATGTGGGCAGTTTAGCAGTGTTTGCAATTACTGAACCACAGCAACTTTTTTAAAAAGGAAAGAACATTTGCTGGAGAACCAGAGACTTGGAGGTCATTTTCAAGAGGCATTTGAACCAGGAAATAACCTGGTTCAGGGCAAAATCTCCTTTGTGCCTTCACATTCTTTTTTTTTTTTTTTTAATTAATTTTTTTTACTGATATGTTATAATTGTGGATTTTTATGGAGTTGTATGTTCACGTTATTAGGTTGTAAATCTGTGCAGAGTGTCTAGTTCTGTATATTGTAAATGGGTTATGGTGTTTTAAAAACAATATTTGACCCAGGAAACAAATTCTTCTCATCAACTGATGGGTCATTCTTACTAAAGATGGCTGAAATGAGGCAAAGGGAAGAAGGAGAAACAGGTGGGGTATCACTTATATCAGAGGTCACGATTAAATGTTATTTTAGCTAGTAGATTTAGTGGAAAATAACCAGATAGAATGGAATTATTTCATGAGTGAAGAGGCTTTCCGGTTCTACCGTCTAGGTTCTTTTTTTAAAAACCGAAGTAAAGTTCACATAACATAAAACTAACTTTTTTTTTTTTTTTGAGTTGGAGTCTCACTCTGTCACCCAGACTGGAGTGCAGTGGCCGCTCCTGGCCACCACAGCCTCCACCAGTGGGGCTCCGGCTATCCTTCTGCCTCAGCCTTCCAAGTAGCTGGAACTACAGGTGCACGCGACCACGCCCAGCTAATTTTATGATTTATTGTAGAGATGAGGTCTCGCCAAGTTGCCCAGGCGGGTCTCGAACCCACGGGCTCAGGCAATCCACTCACCTCAGCCTCCCAAGGCGCGGGATTACAGGCTGAGTCACCGAGCCCGGCAAAACTAACAATTTTTAAGCGATCAATTCAGTGGCATTCAGTACTCTCAATGTTGTGCAACTACCACCTCTATCTAGTCCCAAACATTTTCATCACCCAAGAGGAAACCCATACCCATTAAGCAGTTACTCCCCATTTCCCCAGGCCCGGCAACCATCAATCTGTGTTCTGTCCCTATGGATTATTCTGGATATTTTGTATAAATGGAATCATGTAGTATGTAACCTTTTTTGTCTGGCTTCTTTCACTTAGCATGTTTTTAAGGTTCATCCATGTTGTAGTATGTATCAGTACTTCATTTTTTTTAATGGTCAAATAATATTTAATTGCGTGGATACTCCACAATTTGTTTCTCCACTTATTTGTTGATGAACATTTGGGCTGTTTTCAACTTTTGGCTTTTGTGAATAGTGCCACTATACACATGTATACAGGTATCTGTTTGAACACCAATTTTCAATTCTTTTGGGGTTTACACCTAGGAATGGAGTGGTTGGGTCATAAGGCAACTCATTTGAGAAACTGAAAAGTTTTCCATGGTGTCTGAACCATTTTACATTCCCACCAGTGATGTAAAAGGTTCTGATTTCTCTATATCCTCCCAACACTTGCTATTTTCCATTTTCCTGACTCTAGCCATCAGGTGAAGTGGTACCTCACTGCGGCTTTGATTTGCATTTCTCTATTGACTAATGATGCTGAGCATCTTTTCATGTGCTTTTTGGTCATTTGTGTATCTTCTTTGGAGAATATCTAGGTTCTTTTGAAGGTAGCTGCATAGAAACTAGCCAAATTAACAGACTGTAGTTTTTAGACTACTTACTATAACTACTAGAACTGTTCAGTTCTCAAGATCGTTTAAGAAATGTTTCAAAGGCATCACTATTCATAATCTAAAAACTCATCTCAGGTTTCCTTTTCTCCCCAGATTCTGTATCTTTCATAATGCTATTCACGATATGGCTCATTCATCTCTATATTCCAAACGCTTAACAAACCATAGACACTAATACATATTTACTGGATAAACAGTTTCTCATCAGCTACCTTTTCTGATCTGCACTTACTGCCTAGGTTCTGCATCATTCTTGGTTTATTCAGACATTGCACATGACCCATTCTTCAATCCCAAAGCAGCAAGGAAGATGAGAAGTTCTTTTAGCCCCTAAACACCCTACTTTTCTACTGCTCTTAGCTCTGACAAGTTACGTCCCCACATCTCACTGAGGATGGAATAGGGATATCAAATTCCTCACACATTATAATGATGTTAAATCAAGGTATTAAACACATAAACATACATACATATACACACACATACAATTAACTAGCTTTATAAACTGAATTAAAGGAAAATCCACACTGACTTGCTTTGCCATCTTCCCATATTTGTCTATCTAGATGACAAAGGATAAGGACTAGAAAAAATATAGATGGTGATGGCTATGATGGGATAAAGCTATAAACTGACTTGTTTCTATTTACCTCCCAGAATCTGCAAGCAGTAACAAAGGAGAAAGATGAGGTATGGCCCCCACAAACTTGGTACTTGTACTAGAGATGCAGGCAACCTTTTCATCTGCGAAGCAGTCCATCAGGACTAATTTAACAGACAGGGTATCTATTGGGCCACTTCCCCTAATCTCACTCTACCACTGACTAGCTATGTGGTCTTGAGTAAGTTTCTCAATCTTTCTGTGCCCTACTTTCTTCACTTATAACTAAGGATAACAGAACTTACTTTACAGTTACTCTGAGGATTCAGTAAGTAGACATATGTAATTTCCTTACAACAGTGCCTGGCACACAGTAAAACTCTATAAATCCTATATACTGTTATTTTTATTATTATAACTGTGTAGATGTTAGCCATAATTACTATCCACGAGAATAAAACATATCAACTATATATATTACCGCCCTAGTAATTATATATAGTTAGAATCCCTGCTTAATGAAATAAATCATAACAGAAATTTTTGTTTCTCGACACATTTTAAAAGGAAACATGTTTTAGGATAAGCTAAAGGGAGGGGGAAATCATACCTATATCCAAATATGTTATATTAAAACCTTGTTCCTTGGCAATTTCACTAAGCAGCTGGATGTAATCTGTATTTGGAATGCTAAGGAGGCTTCTTTTCAGTAAGTTGATCTTTTCACCAGGAGAATTCCTCAAGGAATGCCAAGTACATCCTAAAGAATGTCCTACTACATTTGTCTGAAAAACAGAGATGAAAATTTAGACTCTTAACTAGAACTGAGTTCCAACACCAGTACCAGTATAAAGTACTTATTAAACACATTTAATACTTATAAATCATGCTTAAATGGATACTATATGGTTAACTTTCCAATGTAAACAAGATGACATGAACAAACACATACATTTAACATATATTACAATTTTTTAAAAGATAGAAGCACTTGCAATAATATACTGAAAGTATTTAAAACACTTTTGTATAATACAAAGGTTTCTCTGTCAAATTTTCTGATGGTCACATTAAGAAGGAAAAGATATTTGAGATTACCATTAGCAAATCTGAATAATTAAATCTGCCTAATGAAGCAATTTGCAAATTAAAGTATAAAACAATTTTCTTATTTTTTTGTACTATGTATCAATGACTATAACTGCAACTATAAAGTAGAAAAATAAAAAACGGTGAAATGTGCAAGTTGGGTTTGATAAGAACAAATCATTCAAATGAAGACAGAATATCCAAAAGTTCTTACTAAACTTCTATCTCAGAACCCAACTGAGTTTCTTTTTTTTCTTTTTTCTTTCTCCTTTTCCTCTTTCCTTTATTTTCCCCTCTCTTCTTCCCCTTACATCTCTGTCCTTAGAATGCTTTACCTGTCCATGTTAGTTTGTGGTTCAGGTTGCTTTCACATGCCATTACTAAAAACAACTACTCTCTGAAGAGTAGGGCAACTATCCATAGTCTTATTTTATTAATGATCATGACAGAGGTGAAGGGATTTTCAATAGACTTTTGGGATGGCCATGATACAGGATTAAGTAGTAGGTAAATTTACTACATAAAAATGTACAATCTGTGATAGGAATTGAAAAAAAAATCATATTCATTCACATGGCAAAAAAACAAAAATAAAAAACCCACACAATTAGAGCAAATACATGATGAAAAGTACAGTGTCTCTTCCTTACCACCCTCCTTCCTGAAGACCTCTGTTCTACTCCCCAGAGGTACATGCTGTTGAATGTTTTCAGTATCTTTCTATAAATGTTCTATGCATATGCAACCACACACACACACAATCTTTTAAGCAAAAATGAGAGCTTATTTCTCTATATCTTGTTCATTTTTCTCTTATCAGTGCACATATATGCACTATATTTACCTTAGCAATCTCCAACTATGACTTTTAGGTTGTTTCTGGCTTCTTGTTTTTACTAACAATACTACAATAAACATTCTTTTGCACTTGGATGAGTTTCTCTGTAGAATTATTTCTAAAAGTGGAACTGCTGAGTCAAAGAACATGTATGCTTTTAATTTTGATAAATACTTTCAAACTGAATTCTGAACCAACTTCTGCTCCCACCAACTGTCTGGGAGGGACCTTGTTTTCTCATACTCTCACTAATACCAGCTATTAACAAATTTGAAGTTTTTAGCAATCTAAAAGTGAAAATACCTTGTACACATAAGGTTGAATATTTTTTCTATAGGTTGCCTTTTTATTGATGTGTATGAACTTTTTTCTTTCTTTCAAAGAGACGGTTCTTGCTATGTTGCCCAGAAGAACTCAAACTCCAGGGCTCTAGTAATCCTCCCACCTCAGCCTCCCAAGTAGCTGGGACTATAGGTTCACATGACAGTACCTGGTAGACATGTAAGAGCTTTTACATGTAGTACTGAAAAGAGTTCATTTATAGTTATGTGTTGAAAATTAATTTCTTCCATTTTACATTTCTTCCATTTTCTGTATTCTTATAGTTTCTGCTATACAGTAGGTTTTATGATGTCAAATGTACGAATCTTTACACTTCGGGGTTTTTGTTGTTGTCTGTTTTTTTAGAGACAAGGTATCACTCTGTAGCCCAGGCTGGAGTACAGTGGAATTATCATAGCTCACTTAACCTCAAAAACTCTTGGGCTCAAGCAATCCTCCAGCCTCAGCCTCCTAAAATACTGGGATTACAGGTATGAGCCACCAAACCTGGTCAAAGCTTCTAGGTGTTAAGTTATGCTTCTTAAAAAGGCTATCCCTATGCTAGGATTTTTTTTTTTTTTTTGAGTTGGAGTCTCACTCTGTCACCCAGACTGGAGTGCAATGGCCGCTCCTGGCCTCCGCAGCCTCGACCTGCTGGGCTCTGGTGATCCTTCCGCCTCAGCCTTCCAAGTAGCTGGAACTACAGGCGCACTACCATGCCTGGCTAATTTTTATTTATTTATTGTAGAGATGAGGTCTCGCCAAGTTGCCCAGGTGGGTCTCAAACCTGCGGGCTCAGGCCATCCACTCACCTCAGCCTCCCAAAGCGCGGGATTACGGGCTGAGCCACCGAGCCCAACTTGCTAGGATTTTTAAAGAGAAAAACACTTCCATGTTTCCCAATACTTATATAGTTTTAATTCTTATGTTCAAATCTTTGATCCATCTGAAATTTATTTTGGTGTAAGGAATAAGGTAGCAACCTGACTATATGTCATACACATACATACACAAATATATATGCATTCTTTACCCAAATGTGGCTATAAGTTGTTTCTACATTATTACTGAATATCCTCTCATCCAATGATTTGAAATCTCACTGTTGCCATAAACTACGGTCCTACGTGGATGAGTGCCTACACCTGGATTCTCTATTTGATCATTTATTCCTGTATCAGTAACCTGCTTAATGTCTATAGTTTTATAGTATGTTTTATTCTCTGGTAGGGTAGTAGCTGATCCCCACACCCTCCTTTTCAATTTTCTTGCTATTCTTGAGGGTTTATTTTTCCAGCTAAACATTAACAAAGTTGTATCAAGGTCCAAAATGAACTCTGGTAGATTTTAAGACTACATTACATTTTTATATGTTTATAATACTTTGTTCTATCCATCAGTAGAATTTTTAAGTTTTCTTTACATGGGCCTTGCACATTTCTTCTTAAGTTTATTTCCAGACTACTATCCCTATTCTACTATTTAAATTGGGATCTTATATATCCTAGTTTTTATTATTTATAAATAAGAAAATTGTTGACTTTTTTCTTGTCTATTTTTTCAGGACAGGATAGATTTTCTATTTTTCTATAAAATGACCAATATTATCAATCCTCAAAAGTTTTGCTAATCAACATGATACATACATACAGGAAAAACTCAAACACTACAGAAGTGTAAGAACAACTACCTCCACCTTGCTCCTTCCCCACCTTCAGTCCTGTTCCCAGAAGCAATAATTTTTAACTTCCTATTTTTAATTATTCTGGTTGTTACCTTTATCACTTTAAATGATATGAGAAAGCTATTGATTTTTCATATTGATTTCATGATCAGTTACCATGATGAATTCTCTTATTGTTTCTAGTAGTTTTCTGTGGTTTTACAGGGATAATATCATTTGCAGTTACAAATATTTTATTCTCTTTTCTTATTTTCAATTGTTTGTTTTTTATGTCATCTAATTATACTGGCATGTATATCTAGAACAAGGCTAAATAAAAATGATGTTAGTGGGCATCTTCGTCTTATTTCTCATATTAATGAATGTAATGTATAAACATAACCATGATGATTTTTATTTTTTTGAAAGTCTTTGTTGGTAATGATTGCTGCATTTTACCAAATATATCTTTGGCATTCATTGAGAGGATTATATGTTTCTTTCCTTTGATCCATTAATGTGGTTAATTAAAGTAACCAATTTTCTAACCTTGAAATATTCTTGCATTTGTGAAATAAACCCTGTCAATGGTAATTATTATTTTAATGTTCTACTGAATATTTCACGAAGGAGTTTCACCATGAAGAATACTAATCTATAATTTTTGTTCTGTCATCAGGTTTTGGTGTTTATGTTACATTGGCTTTGGAAAATAAATTTAGAACCTTCCCTTATGTTATATATATATATTGCTTGAAAGAGTTTAAGTAGCATTAAAAATTATTTCCTCCTTGAAGACTTGATCAATTTCATCAGTAAACCTATCTGTGCTTTGTGATTTTAGTGTTATATTTTATTCAAATTTTTTAAAAAGTAAATGCAATTGAAAAATTTTTTTCTATTAAAAAGGTAAAACCAAAATTATATTACTTATTTGTACACAGTCTTTGATTTTTTTCCCTACAGAATAAGCCCTTCTTTTGTTATAAGCTCAGTGAGGACACCGCGATAGTCATACCTTCTCATTCTCATTTCCCCCCAATTTTCTACTCTCAGGTAACGTACCACATGATATACCTATCTATGAATATCAGAATCTCAAATTACATATCACATGTAGCCCAATCTCTTAAGCTCTATATTTGCCTGGCTGCCTACTCAATATATCCACCTAGATTTTCCACAAACATTTCACACTCAATACATTTAGCTTATTATCTGCTCCCCTCAAATACTACCCATCTCCTTCATAATATTGGAAAGGTTCCACCATCTATTCAATTGCTAAGCTAAAAGTATTTCCTCCCTTTTTTTTTTTTACTTTCCACATCCAAACAATTACCATGCCCCTTCATTTCAACTTTCTAAAATTTTTTTTAAATGTACCCATTTCTCCCTATTTCCACTGCCACTATCTTAGCTTAGGCCACCATCATTTCTCACCTATTTTCTGTAACAGCATTCTAGCAGGTCTCTCTGATCCTAATTTCATCCACTCACCATAATGAAGCCAAGTATTTTCTTTCTAATGTACAAATTAGATCCTGTTCTTCTAGATTAAAATCCCTTAATGACTTTGTACCACGCTCAGGTAAAGTTCATTCTCCTTAATATAGTAGTCTTTTGAAGATTTAATCTCCCTTACCCAACACTATGCTCTAGACATACCAAATTACTTTGGACTCTTAGATTGCATATGATGTTTCACTTGGGGGCCTTTGCACATGCTCTTTCTTCTCTCTGTAATTCTTTCCCCCATTCTTATCTACAGGTCTTGACATAGACATTACTTCCTCCTGGAAGCCTTCCTGAACTCTGCAGTCTTGGATGGAAGTCTTCTCCTATGTGCCCACATAACCCTCTGCAAGGACCAACCTGTAGAGTTCTTTCTCTCTTTCAGTAGGCTATAAACTCCTTAGGAAAAGAGACTGCTTATTCACCATATCCCAGTACCTGGTACAAAGCTTGGCACATGGTATGAGCTCACTAAATATTTGCTAGGTGGAAAATGAAATAACAAACAAAGGGATGAAAATATACTGTCACTTTGAAGGCAAAAATGGCTCCACTGGCCTATCATCTTTAGATCCTGCTCTATTATTCTGAATCTGACTGTGTCGCCCAAGCCCTCTTATCTAAACATCCTCATGACCCTGGCTCACAAACAGGAAGCAGCAAAAAGTATGGTGGTATATAACTGAACAATAAAGGCACTTTTTAAAATTGCAATTCTGAAGTATCTATACAATAAGAAATCAAGAAAAGTTTCCTACAGCAAGAAATGCTTAATCACATTAACATCATAGCTGTCTGTATGTTACTCACTAAAGAAATGTGGTTCTCTGGAGAAATATTACTAAATTTGGCAAGAAATTTCTCAGCAGCATTTCTCTTGGCTTGCTTTTTTGATGCCCCCTTTCCTAAACAAAGAAAAAAAATACACGGTAGATTTAGAAAAGAAGTTAGTGTCCATAGAGGATGTATAAAGCATAGTGTTTAATCAGAGAACCTCATGGTTTTTGTATACAAGACTATTTTTATTACTGACCTAATACCTGTGTTTGTTGTGCTTCATATAGCTACTAATTCTTATATTTTTGAAGGCATTTCTTTTATCAGTTTTTCTTTAATAGTTATACCTCTGTTTTTCTTTAACAGTTGTATTTTCCTAAGTCTAGTTTTACGTAACCATATTTGGTTTAATTCTGACCAAATATTCAGATTTATCAAAACATATTTGAAGTACGACCTGTCTTGTCTCTCAGTGACTATTTCCTGTTTATGATATTCTATAAACTGACAACAGTGTGGCATTTCTTTAACATGAATAAGAAGGACACAGGACACACCAGAATTGAAAAACATCATAAATATCTATTACCATGTTCTTGTAGTATAGATTTAAAACTGAGGCTCAGGGAGATTAAGTACCATGCTTAACACACAAATCAAGGCTTGCATCAAGAATGGAAGCCGAGGTTCCTGCTTTTGGCCCAGTGATTTTGTACTGGTTCACGCTAACTCTCAAGGGCACATAGTTGCCTGTTACTTGAAACTAGTATCTAGCTAAGGTAAAATCCTATTTTAAGCTACTTTTAAAAATGACAAAAACATGCCAGAGAAGTTAATATGGGAATTCTCTCTAGTACTTTTTAAGGTGACAGCTTTTCTTAGAGTGTATGTCGTTTACGACACAGAAGTTACTATGCTTAAAAAAGATAATTTCTACTTTATTTTTATATCACTGCAATTTAAGAGATTTACTATTTTTTCTCCAATATGAGTTGTTTTTTTTTAATTTTTTAAAATTTTTTTGAGTTGGAATCTCACTCTGTCGCCCAGGCTAGAGTGAGGTGGCATGCTCACAACTACCCCAGAGTTGACCTGCTGGGCACTAGCACTCTATCTGCCTCAGCCTTCCAAGTAGCCGGAACTATAGGTACGTGCTACTGTGCCTGGCTAATTTTTGATTTTTTTATTGTAGAGACAAGGTCTCGCCAAGTTGCCCGAGCTGGTCTCGAACCTGCAGGCTCAAGCAATCCACTCACCTCAGCCTCCCAAAGTGCTGGGATTACAAGCTGAGCCACTGAGTCCGGCATAGTTGGTTTTTTGAAATCATAATACACCAGTGAAGATTGCTTAAAGTACAGAGCCAGTTATTTGTCTTTCTATTAACTATCTATGATTTTTAAAAATATCAAAGTCAGAGGTATAAGGACTTAAGTTCAACCTCTGAAAGTTAGAGACAATAGAACAAAAGTGAATCGATTTTTTTCCCCCACAGAAGTATTTGAATAGATATTACAACAGAAATTTCTATGGTTGTTCATCATTTGAAATTATTTCAAGTGTCTTTAGTGGTAAGAAATAAGTACCAGTTTCCATAAATGATTCTAGCCTGCAAATTGTGGTATATTCTCTTTTATGAGCAGGTCCACCTTCCTGGGAAAGAGTATATTCAGGAAGTCTCCAGCCATGATGAATAGCCAATTCCTACAAAAATGAGATGAGGCTTTAGTAGTAATTTTAACTATGCAATGGCTCAATCACATAAATTATATTCTACCTTGATAATTATCCCAGTTCTATTTATATGTTTGAAAAGAATAATGTTATTCTGGAATGGAAAAATAAGGGAATACCCTACATTTCCCAAATATATTTCCGTATTTTATATCTTTACATCATAATGCTTTTGTCCTATAATGCTGTTCTTCCATTAAACCACAGTGAGCTGGTATCACAGTTCAACTAGAAAGACGGGCTACTACCACGCTCTTTGGGAAGGCCTGAGGAGACACCCACAGGTCTCACTGCCATCAGTTCTCACCATCAACTTCCAACTCAGAGCTGACTAATGACTGCATTTGATCAAGAGTAGATGAGGGTCAGGCGCAGTGGCTCACACCTGTAATCTCAGCACTTTGGGAAGTGAAGGCAAGAGGATTGCCTGAGCTCGGAGTTTGAGACCAGCCTGAGCAACATGGTGAAACCTCGTCTCTACAATAGATCAAAAAATTAGCCAGGCATGATGACACATGCCTGTGGTTCCAGCTACTTGGAAGGCTGAGGCAGAAGGATCGCCTGAGCCCAGCAGGTCAAGGCTGTGGTAGCCGTGAGTGTGCCATTGCACTCCAGCTTGGGTGACAAAGTGAAACTCCAACTCAAAAGCAAAAAACCCCCCAAAACAAAAAAAGAGTAGATGAGGAGCAGAGACAGCAAAAACAGACTTGAATGAGGTAGGGGACAGAAAGTGGAAAAAACTATAGAAAAACTCAAAGAACAGGAAAAAGAGACTGGTTAAATAACAGGGAGGGGAATGGCCCAACAGAGCACATGGATAATCTGCAAGCAGGATATTCTGCATGACGAAATTCAAAGCTGAATATATATATTTTTTGGTAGAATAAGCAAATAAGTGAACTACTTCCCTTTTCTTGAGTCAGGGCAACTAATTTGGGCTCTTTATGTAAAGTCTTCTGTCTCAACAGAAGTAGAAAGAGGTCTGTCACAGGAGTGGCAAGAAATGTTCCTCAAGTATAAAACACTCTACCCATGTACACTGAGGTCCTGTTGATCTCAACTGAGAACTCCACAAACCAAAAGCAGATACTACATATGGAAGAAAATCCAAAACATAAATAGGAGAACAAGTTCAAGTTAACTCTGAAATATCTAATTATCACAAATTGAAAAATATTTAACCATTTTATGTTTAAGATATTAATTCATTGCCTTAGCCCCTGCAATATCATTTTATTATATCTTTTATCAGTAGACAAAATGTTAAGTATGGAATAACTGTACAACTTACCTGTAATGAACCAATAGGATTAAGCTGGTTCTTTGGTTGCTTGGAAGGGTCAGGCATTAAGGGGTCAGGAACTGCAAAGCTAAACATTTTTTTTTCAGTGTTATAAAACAAAATAATTTCCCCCAAATCACTAAACAAATGACAAGCATTTTCCATGTAACTCTCTATGCCCTTGCTCTTGCCACTCCTTCTACACCGAATACCCTTCTCTCAGACTCTTCTGTGAGAATCTGATCTGTCATCCAAGGTATATCTCAAGTGTCACTTTCTCAAGAAGCCTATCCTGTTACCCCAGTGGTCTACAATCTCTCCCTCCTTTGAAACATTATAGCACGTGGTTTGATCCTTTCTTAAGGAAATTGTTTTACTATAAGTTATATACTCTTATGGATGCATGTAATTTGTCCATCCCTCCCTCATCCACTCTCCTGTTCAGCCTGTAAGTTCTACAACGGTAGGAACTATGTGTTACCTATATAAGCTTGTAGTGTTTTGTACATAATAGGTGCTTAATAAAAATATATTTAAAGAATACTATTGTTACAACCACACAAAAAATAGAAGGCTAACAATTAGCCCGGAAATTTATCCTGGCAATGTGGGAAATACAGATCATAAATGTTGCTTTCTACCCTGGGAACTATGGAAGAGAAATATGTTTGATCTATCAGCTGTTCAGTGCTGGGATGATGCTCTAAGATTTTCATGTATCCTGCATAAAATAGATGGCCTGCATGAATCTGATTTCAGCATGTAGGTATTGTGATTAGGGGAAAAAAAGAACAAATTCTTCTAGGTGGTTTGAAATTAGTAGTTACTTGGGAGATCAGTGCCTAACACTGAATAAGCTGCATTCCAAAGTTACTGCCACCCAAGCAACTGGAGAGTAATTTCTTCCATGACAAATGAGGTTTAGCTGTTGCTACTTTCTCAAGTTTCTTTTCCAACTGCCAGAATTTCAAGCTTTGCATAGGCTGATGAGATATGAGTATTCACTTACAATACTGCATGCCAAAGTTACCCACATAATTGTGATGGAGAAGTGAGAACGTTTCTGTATTAAATCAGGCCACTTTAGGCCCAATTACAGCTTAGTAATTCCCATCTTATCTGTCAGGAAGCATAAATATATAGTAAAGCTTGTTAGAATTTTTTCTGACAAAGTCAAGGGCCCATGTGCAGAAAGGACACTCCATATGTTCATTTCAACAAATGTACTCAACACTTTAGATTGACCTTTAGGCTGTCCAGAAATAGCATGGTCATCACCAGTGGGGGCAGAACTCAAAATCTGCCATGTCATTTGGCATGTCTTGAAAGTTGGAATAGATAAATTATTATGCATGACCCTAGAGAATCAAGCATTATCTTGTGAAATCCAAGGCTTGTCTTGGGCAAGTGCTTATCTAGAGGGTTGCCATGCCACTGATTAGTTCTACACTACCAAAAAGGTTTAAAATGACTTGGAAAAAAGAGAGGAATACTGCATGAGAACCAAATATATCCAAAAGTCTTGCTATGGCTAGGGAACAAAATACCCATTCCAAATTCCCATGGGCCTCTGCTGTCAGCTATGAGCAGATTATGCCAGATTGTATTTCAAGCACATTAGAATGCATGTAAGAGAGAAACGTAAAGGCAGGCCATGCTCCAGAGTGTGCTCCATGGAAACCAAAGGATGCCACTTTATGATACATGAGAGGTTGCAATATTCTTTCCCAAAACACCTCAAGTGGTAAAAATTTTAATTTGGAAAGATATGTCAAGAATTAATATTCTATTTAACGTTCTGTTATTTAGTATGTTTCACAAGGAGAAAAAAAAAAAACAACCCTGCCTCCTTCTTCCAAATTAGAATTTCTAAGAATTCTTTTAGCTGACCATTTTCCATCTCACATTTTGTGTTCTTCAGTGTTGAAGTAATCAAAGTCTTAATACAGAATGTGAATATTTGCCAGAAACACTGGTTTTCTACTGTTGTACCACATCTGAAAAAAAAAAGTAAACTGCCAAATTTGATCGGATAAAGTTGTCTTTAACTGGTGACAGGTTTTCACAAGGAAGCAGAATTTGAGAGCTAGGATACTAGCAACTGTTCAAAATTCCTTTTGTGAGCTTTTGTGAGCATGTTCAAATTTTTAATCTTACCTCAGTCATGATATTTTTGAGCTGCAGAATACAAAGAAATTTAGCTCACCAAATACTTGCATTGGCTTTCAAAATGTTTATGGCAGCCTCTGCAGCTCTATGTTTCGCCAGCTTCTTACTTGTACCTTCACCTAAATTAAAGTTTTAAAAAAAGAAACCTTTAGCTCCTGGAAAATGTGTGGCTTACATAGATATTTTCAAAATACAAAACTATAGATTTTATATATACACACTAGGTCATGAAAACATACACTACATGCAGTTTATACACTGTAATATTTGCCATGTGAAATTAATACAGTAAAATTTGTTTAAAGTTCTCTGTATTTAATTCAATGCATACCTGCATAAAATCCTGTTTCTACATTATATATATTTCTACATTATATATATTTTCTGAATTTTTTATATTCATTACATAAAATGGTAATAAAGCAGGCCATGTCACACCTCTGAAGTAATTCAACTTAGCATTTTACTCTTCCTTATTCCTGGAGAAAGGGAAATTCTTCTGCTGCAAAAAGTTTCTTTTAAAGAGGTCACTGAACAACAGAATTGTCTGACAGCAAAATGTACACAATTTTATTCTGACAGCCTGTCCTACACTATATCAAACCCACTACTAGGCTAAGCAATCGTCATGACTATATGTTGGGTACAGTGAGGAAGGGTTTACGTATGGAATAAGGTGACAGCTAGTTATGTGTCTTATATACAAGCTGTATTCCTTGCATGGGTAGGCAAGGGGGACTGAGGATGGTAAGACTGAGGTCTAAACTTCAATAAGTAATCATACCTGGTAAACGATAAAGTTAACTTTTTCCTTTTGAGTTCAAACCCTCATAGAATAAGTTTCATGTGTGACCCTCAAGTGTCAGAAGACATACAAACCACACATTTATCCACTGACAGAGCTATTAGGGATAAGTCATATAACTAAATAGAGTCCCCTCCCTAAAGAGCTGATAGCCTCATGTGGGATTTCACCTGTTAATAGACATCTGAAATATGTAACAGAATGCATTACGACAAGCCCAAGTGCAGACCACAGGAGAGTACACACAAGCAGCAGTTTTTCTGTTGGTATGGATTCAGAAAGGTTTCATGAAGGTATCCATAACTAAATGGCTACCTAAATGATGAGTAAAAGGTAGTAACATGAACAGAGATGGGAGGTTAGGAAGAGAATTATAGGCACAGAAAAAGAGCACCTGCAAAGGTTCAAAGGCAACACAGAGCACAGTGTTCTCAAAAACCCCAAGTTGTTAGGTATAGCTAAAGTGTAAAAACTTGAGAGAAGGAATTTTGAGACAAAAGGATAGAGAGCTGGGGGTGTAGGGGAAGAGATCAGAAGGTATTGTACATATGCGCTTTTCAAACTTAAATGTGCATAGAGATTGCCTGGGAATTTTGTTAAAACACACACATCTGGAATGGACCTGCTATTCTGCGGTTCCATTGCATATCCAGGTGTTACCAATGTTGCTGTGAACTACACTTTAAGAACAAGGTTATGATACACGTTAAGCAATTTTTATTTATCCAGAGGGTGATGGGGAAACCAGCAAAATGGATTTTAAGAGGAAGAAAATGCTAGAAGGAACATTCTGATTGTCATGTGGCAAAAGGACATCACAAGACTAGAAGATGAAAGAGCTATGAGACTGTAGCTATAGTCCAAGTGAGAGATGACAGTGGCCTAGACAGTAGCAATGGAAAAAAAAGATGAGCAGACAGACTCAATGGATATTCAGGAGATGGAGTTTACTGATAGGCTGGACAAGAGAGGGACAAGGAAGAGTCAAGAAGACAAAACTCAAACTTGTACCGAGCAACTATTACTAGGTGTCTGTGATGCCATTACAGAGAGGGAATGTAGGATAAATGGGCTTGTGGGAAAGAATGGATTCGGTTTGGGACAGTGAGACACCTGAAATCCTTCTGCACCATGTAAGCACAGACACCTAGAGTGGATAGGCTGGTACTACCTGGGCCTGGGATGAAGACGAGATTTCAGAATTATTAACCTTTAGACAGTATTGGAAACCACAGAGCTTGCACAGGAAGACAGAGCAGTGTGAGAAGAGGGCCTCAGCAGAATGGTTGCCATAGGTTGTTAATCCCTGGTCTAAAACACAATCAAGGGAAAAAACTACTTTTTCTTAAATTCTCCCTGAATATCTAAAAACAAACTAAAGTAGTAATGCAATGTTGGCCCTATGGTTCACATGAGGACCTTCTAGGTAGCACCTATAATCCACCTGCCTCACATAGACTTAAACTCGTAAACTTTTCTTAAATTGACTTCATGAAAATAAAGGACTCCAGATTTCCAGGGACACGAGCAAGTGATGCCTTCAGATTACCAGATGGTGAAACTTCAGCTTTCCAACTAAATTTTGTTTCTTGGCATTCTTCCAAGTTAAATTTAGCGTTTGATATTTTTTATGTTTGCAATTAAATACATATATAAGAAAAATAATATCCACATTTACAAATGAGCAACTTTAGTTATCATTTGCTCAAGCTCACAGACCAAAAGAAGGCATGAGTCTGAACTGTGAAACTTCACTGCTAAGTGACTTCACTCCAAAAACATATTAGTTATAAATAATCTCTGAACCTGTTTCTCTGTGAATAAAAAGGCGATACTATCTTATACAAAAATACCTGTCTAGCCTTTCTCATTTTGCTTGGATAAAAAATTAAGAGTTAATTTAACTGGCTTAAAAAAAAAAAGAGTTGTACAATGGATCTAAAATGCCAATTAAGTACATCCAGAGAGGGGAGAAGCTCAGAAAATTCTGGGGTAATGCCTTCTGGCATCTGGCATAATCTGAAAACTGATTGTACCTACTGATTCAGCTATGACTGCTCCAAAAATCTTTCCTGCTTCTAATTCTTAGAAAAACCCTAGAAGAATTCTAGGGTTTGAGAGGAGCCTTGCAGAATGCCTGGATAACTTTGTAGTGTCTGAACTTCCTTGGCATCTGGGAAAAGAAAATTAGGGAGGGAATCAGATGAAGTTGCCAAGTCCTGATGACCTGAGATAAGATGTCTCAGTTTCAGAGCCTGCTCTTCATAGCTATACCTGGTTCTTTCTTTTTTTTTTTTTAAGGCACTTTTCCGACCTGAAAAGTAACACCAAGTCCTGCCGCCAACCCGCATGGTCGTCTGGGTGTTAACTGTGCATACAGACCTGTGCAGGTTATGTCACCAACGGTTACTCTGAAGGTGAAAGTGGGCACGTGTATTTGCACATCGGATCTTTCACATTCATAAACCGGGATGTTCTTGGTCTTCATGCCGTATTCGTGTAATACCTGAATCGGTGTTTTCCCTGGCTTAGCTGTTATCATCTTCCCCAAACTGCAAAAACCAGAAAAAGGTGTGCTTCGCATGTCAAGTCGGAGAGGGAAGCAGAAGCACACAGAGGCCAGTTTCGACCGTCACCAACGGTGACGAGGGAGGCGCCGTGGCTCCCCAGCGGCCAGGCCAGAGCTGGCAAGGCCGGGGCGCACCTGTCTTCCGGCCCCGCTGCGGCAGTCACCCCGAAGGGCCAGGCGGGGCGACGGAGGTCTTCAGAAAGCGAACTTGGAGGCGGGTAGGAGGAATTCTTCGGGGAGCCGGATGGGCACCGGCGCCTGTCTCATAGGACCAAGCCCACGATCCCTTTCTGGGCTTGGCGACAGCGCGCCACCTCCGCCCACCCCGCGAGCCTCGCGCGAGCCCCGTGCCGCCCGCAGCCCGCCGCCCGCGGCCACCAGAGGGGCGGGGCCCAGCCGCAGACCCCGGCCGGGCGCCGCCGGGAGGGCGGGCCGGGGGGTGCCGCGCCGGGAAGGGCTTTTACCCACAATGCCGCGGGAGGGCCGGCTCCCCCGCCCCCGCCGCGCTCCCACCCGTCCCGGCCCCGTGGTTCCTACTGCCAGGCGCCGACCTGAAGGTCCCGCTGTCCTCGCGCTCCAGCGGCGGGGCCTCGGCGCGATGCCTGCTCTGGGACATGGCGAGAAGGGACGGCTCAGCGGCTGGAGGAAGAGCGTCCAGAGCGACCTCCTCGCTCCCCGGGTCGGCTGCTCCCCAAGACTAACGCTCCGCGCCGCCGCCTCCTTCAACTCCCCCTCTTCTCCTTGCTTGCGTCCCTCTTCCGAAGGGGGCGGGCGGGGGCGGAGGCGGAGGCGGAGCCATGGTGCCGTAGCTCCGGCCACGCCCCATGGCTGCCTCCGCTCTGGACCCTGGTTCTTGTCCAGCCCCGCCCTCCCCACTCCAGGCCTCGCCTCCTCTCCCAAGCACTGATCTCCGCTCCTGCCTGCCGATGCCCCTGCCTTAGGTTCCCGGAACTTCTCGGCTCCCGGCCCCGCCCTTCTCCCCCTCAGGCCCCGCCCGTTCTCCTAGCCCTGGCAGTTTTCTGCGGCCGCGGCTGCCCCGGCCTTCGACTCGCGGGACTTCGGGGCGCCTGGCTCCGCCCCTCTCCTCTCAAGGCCCGCCTTGGTTCTTCCCAGCTCTCCGGTGTGCTGCCAGGCGGCCCTTGTCAGCCCGCAGTCACGGCCCGAGGCCGCAGTTCTTTGTCCTTAGAAGAAGGCCGCTTCTTGCCGGCCGAAAAGTCTTGTCTGGGGTGGGCCTGGGGTCTGTAAGACCTAACGCTCCGCCTTCTGGGGAGGGGAATCGGGGGCTGAGTCACTTTAGGAAAAAGATTTCAAAACTCCGAATGCAAAATGACCAGGGCGCCTCCTCGGGTCTGGCCCCGAAGCTTGAGACCCTGGGTACGTCCGCCCCACGCGGCTGCCGCGGGCTCCCTGAGTCCCCGAGCCCTGCCTTCCGGAGGTCGCAGGGACGATCAGAGAGTCCCTCATCTCCGCCCGGCGGCTCCTTTGTCTGCCAGACTTTCGTCGCGAGGTGCATTGCTGGGCCCCGGATCCCAGCAAAGGACGTTAGGTATAATCGAAGGCCTTCTACGCACCAGAGTCAAATCCAACGCCGTTGTAATGGCGTGTGCCTGGGAAGGGGGTCAGACGGCGACATTAGGTGTCGTGCCGCCTCTCCAGAGGTGTGCTAGCCATTTGCAGAAATGCCTGCCTGTGTCTACTCGATGTTCTGAAGGTTGCTTCCACGATGCTATTCACACGGAAGGACGTTACAAACTAATTACGTTTGTATGTGAGCCATGGGTTCTTGGAAGCAATGGGAAGATGTTCAGAATCTAATCAAGTTAATAGATATTATTTGAGGCTTGAATTAAGCCTATTCTCTCTTCCTTCTCCCCCAGTGTTACAATTTAAGGAATATCTTCTTGAAAGGACTGTGTGGTGACTATTTCAAGATATTTTACGTCCACATAACACCTATGGCAAAACAATATTTCGGCACGCAGATTTGTTTCTAAGATGTGTTTCCAACCATAAAATTACTTAAAAACGTTGTGTAGCTCTTGTTAAAGGTTGAGTAACTGGAAAAATAATGATGAAGCAGAAGGAAAAATGCAACAGGACTCCATTTCAGAGTTACAGTCTATGGGCTCAGCTTCATAGTTAGAAACCACTAGGTAATAGTTTATACAATTATCTATATGTAATGTGACTTTTATTTAGTATTTGGGAGGATCTGCATACAATTGTTTTCCCTGTAGTATATGAATTTATATTTAATATTAAACACTTTTGTAAATATACAAGGTGGAAAATAAATAAAAATGCTCAATGAACTGTATACTGTGAAGACTCAAAACAGCATTTCTCTGTTTCCAAAATTTCAGTGATGGACTTAAGAAGGAATTCCCTTTGGACTAGGTCCTCCATAGATTGTATCCTGGACTAATGTTAGAGTCTAAATTGCATTGTTTTCCATAGGCTTATATACTTCTCTTTAAAATGGCTCATTGCCAGTGGCAAATCCCTATCTAGTATGATCCTCATCAAGGACATTAATGTATTTTAAAATTATTAGTTTTCTGTGTACATTTTAGTGCGATAGCCTGCCATTCCAAATTAGACTTGCTTTTAGTATATCATTTTACACTGTTGATCTATAATTCATTACCTGAGCACACGAGGGAAGGCAGTGAATTGTACACAGGTAAACTACTTGGTGAAACCATGCTTTGTATTTTTAAGGTGTATAATTATATTTAAAATCAAGCAAGCCTTAATTTTATGCTTGATTTTCTTCTTTGAAAAATGGATTTATCTGGGGGTTGCGGTTGATGACGTTTTGACGTTAATATGTTTGCTGCTGCTACCAAGAGCTTTGTCAAGCAAGTTGGAGATGGAGGGAGATTAGTTCCTGTTCCAAGCCTCAGTGAAGCTGACAAATATCAACCTCTAAGTCTGGTGGTAAAAAAGAAGCGATGCTTTCTGTTTCCTAGATATAAATTTACCTCAACACCTTTCACACTGAAAGATATTCTTCTAGGAGACAGAGAAATTTCAGCTGGTAAGTTTAAATGTTTGAGAGTGACTACTCAGCTGTATTATTGGTAACCTAACCATAGGTTGTACATACTACTTACATTAGTAATACTTATACATTTTCAATGATAAAAGCAGCTTTTATTATGATAATACAATTAATGATTAAGATTAGCAATGCTTAAAGTTTGCATAGTATCAAATCTTATTGGTTAAATAATTTTCAAGTCTGTCGATTATTTTATAAATTGTTTTAACCAAATCAACTTAGACTATGACATAGTATATTTCTTCATTTATAAAGTGGAATTTTATTTGGGCTTACCTTTCTCACATAGCCAAATGTGATGAAAGTAATTTGTATTTTTTAATGATTCAGTTATTACAGTTAGTAAACAGAAATGTATTTGAAGGCTAGATTATAAAATAAATTGATATTTTAAAAAGTTATTGCTTATAAACACTTGTCTTTTCTTTCAACCCTCCAGTGGATCTTGATGCTTAAGAAGGTCTGTGGCTGAAACAGAAAATTTGAATTCATTTAAAAAAATTCTGGCTATGTGTTTCTTTTTGTTGTAAATTTAATTGAATTAAAATTAATTTTTAATCCTGGTTAGAAATGTTGCCTTTCTCTAACATTTAGCTAATTGAGTCTTCATTTGTAAATTAACATGTTACTATATACAATCAACATAAGATGAATTCAAGACATTTAAAAAATACGAAATTACTTTTTGTAAAGGTATTTCATCTTATCAATTACTGAATTATGAAGATGAATCAGATGTTTCACTCTATGGAAGGCGAGGAAACCACATTGTAAATGACGTTGGGATTAACGTTGCTGGATCAGATTCCATTGCAGTAAAAGCTTCATTTGGCGTAGTAACCAAACATGAAGTGGAAGTATCAACATTACTCAAAGAAATTACTACACGGTTAGTATGATAATCCTAATATACGTCACTGTTTTCATTAAATATTCTAACTATATAAACTTCATTACAAAGAATGCTTAAAACATTGAGGTTGTATTTTACTAATGTGATTTGCTTGATATGTTTGGACTATTCAAATTAGTAGTATATCTAACTTTGGATATCCAAAATCATTTTTAGTATATCCAAAATCATTGGCTTGAACAAAATGCTTACATGTTCTACAAAACCACTTTGGTTCTGCATGCATTTGCTAAATTATTAGATTGAAATAATGTGGAGATCTGTCTGCCGCAAACATATTAAGAGAGTCTTTCTTCTCCTACAGACAGAATAAAACATCCTATATAAAGCATGATCTAAGAAAATAGAAGAGACAAATTAACTTTCTTTGGGTGTATTTTCTGACTTGTAATAGGCCTGCCTTGACTGACTTTTAGTTAAGGTGAACCGTGAATGCATAACACGACAGCAAAAAAATGGACTTGGTTATGTGTAATTAGATGTTAACGAGCCTTGTGAATGTATTTTCTTTATTTTAGAAAAATTAACTTTGATCACAGCTTGATACGTCAGTCAAGGAGCAGCAGAAAGGCAGTATTATGTGTGGTCATGGAAAGCATTCGAACCACGCGACAGTGCTCTCTGTCTGTGCATGCCGGAATTCGTGGGGAAGCAATGCGGGTAAACCACACTCATTTGACTTTTCTAACTAACTAAAACGTTGCCATGGGAATTTTAAAAAATACTTAATTTCTAACAAGAAGTGTATTTTGTCAAATATTGAGATGAAACAACTGTAATGATACAGGATTTTGTACAGTAATGTATTGTTTCAGAATATGGAAAAAACCAAGAAGACTTGGACTCTAAATGTGTAATATAATGCAAAGAGAACACTAATTCTTATGAAATAATGTACATAGTGGAGTCTCTCCTATTTCTATTTAAGTGTTTTTTTAAGAATAAGAATTGAGTGCCTAAATTGAATTCTTAAATTTTATTTTAAGTGATATAGTTTATCCTTTGAATTTATAAAAGTTAAATTTCTATTTCTCTATTAAAAAATTTTTATAAATTAATATTAGCAGTGGCCAAATAGGCTTTATTCAATGTTAGTCTTTTAAAAATTATTAGTGTTTCATTTTCAGCTCATTTGTGATATTGTTTATCCTTGTCATTTAGTGACACCTAATAATGACTTGTTTGGGTTAAAACCAATTGTTAGAAAGATAGAATTCAAGTATGATATTTTCTTTTTTCTTTGTTTTTTTTTTTGAGTTGAAGTCTCACTCTGTCGCCCAGACTGGAGTGCAGTGGCCGCTCCCGGCCACCACAGCCTCGACCTGCTGGGCTGCGGCGATCCTTCCGCCTCAGCCTTCCGAGTAGCCGGAATTACAGGTGCGCGCTACCACGCCCGGCTAATTTTTTTTTTGATTTATTGTAGAGATGAGGTCTCGCCTGCCCAGGCGGGTCTTAAACCCGCGGGCGCAGGCAATCCACTCACCTCAGCCTCCCAAAGGAGCGGGATTACAGGCTGAGCCACCGAGCCTGGCCAAATATAATATTTTCAAATATTTGCAAATACAAGTTCTGTTCAGTACCTATATTCAACTGTCTGCCAAATTCTGATTAACATTGGATCATTTTTGAGGCACAAACTGAAATGTTTACTTGCTTGTTGGTGATAGCTTTGGAAAGCTGCTGAAAGTTCTGGGGGCTTTGGAATGGTAGACAGGCTGAAAACTTCAATTCTAGCACTTATACACAGCTGCTTTCTAAGATCTGCAGTTGAAAGACAAAGGTTCAGCCGGGCGCGGTGGCTCATGCCTGTAATCCCAGCACTTTGGGAGGCGGAGGTGAGAGGATTGCCTAAACCCAGGGGTTTGAGACCAGCCTGGGCAATTTGGCTAGAGTTCGTCTTTGCAATTAAAAAAAAATTAGCCGGGCATGTGGTGGTATGTGCCTATAGTTCCAGCTACTTGGAAGGCTAAGGCAGACGAATCACCTGAGCCCAGAAGGTCGTGGCTATGGTGACCATGAGCATGCCACTGCACTCCATCCTGGCCGTCAGAATGAGACTCTGACTCAAAAAAAAAAAAAAAGAAAGACAAAGGTTCTACCCCAGAGAGCATTACTGTTGTGCGTTGCACTAATCATTGACTCCAATACCAAAGTAAGTGAAAAGGTAGAGAGCTATTTCATAATATAGGCCACAAGACCCCATTGGACTGCTCTGGATCCCTGCTATAAACAGTTTAATCCAAAAAGAATAATTCTGTACTTGCAGAGGTTTCTTTTTGTTTTGTTTTGGTAGGATTGTAGGTGACATTTTGTATCTCCAAAAAACTATCCTTACATGTTATACTCCTTAATAATGTTATTTATTTATTTAATATAGTTTCATTTTATGGATGAACAGAATCCCAAGGGAAGGGACAAAGCTATTGTTTTCCCAGCACATACAACCATAGCTTTCAGTGTTTTTGAGCTCTTCATTTACCTGGATGGTGCCTTTGGTGAGTGAATTATCTGCGTGAAACACAAATTATCATATTTTTAAGGAGAATTGAATAGAAAACACATTCATTCTCTCTCTCTCTCTCTGTTATTAATGATAGAAGAGTGATGCTCTCAGCACTGTCAATCTTATGCTTGAGTGAAGTAGCTGAGAAAAGCCCTCCCTTTCCTACTTACCCATACCTCTTTTCTGCTTCTTGGTGAAGGCTACCCCACTTATAGCTATAGATAAAATCTAACATGCAATCACCGAAAAGCATTCTTTGGCTTACATGAGAAGATAATAAATGACCTTTTAATAGGTAGTGTTTGCTAGTGGCAAATAGAAGAATAGGTAGATAGTAAGATACCTGAAGTGTCAGGGTGCTCAAACCAGGGCACCCAAAGACCACTGATTTTCTTACTTCACTTTTACCTATTGTAGACCCAGCTTCCTCTGACACTTCCCCTAAAAAACGACTTTAAAAGTACAAATACTTCCTCCCAAATTGTCACCTTATATAATAACTTCAGTACAACTCACCTAGGTTTCTAGGATTCTCAGGTCTTCAAGGTTTGTTGACCAACTGGCACAAGTCCAGGCATAGACCAAAGGATAAAGCAAGGGAGCCCTCTAGCTATGGAAATTTATAAAGCCTTCAGACCTGTTTTTGTTCCCTTCTGTAATTCTGTGGTAGAAGAAAATAGAGTCTGGAAATAAAACAAAACTATGTGCTAAATAAATTCTATTTGAAAACTTTAGCTGTAGGTATGATTATATTTATTGTTGGGAGGAGTGTCAACTGATATATCTATCAAATTTAAAATTTTAAATACATATACATTGGCCTTACACTTCTAGAATTTTCTCCTACAGGTATATTTGCACACTTATGAAATGATATGAGTACAAGAATATTCACTTCTTAATAGCAAGAGATTGGGAACAACTTTAAAGTGACTAGCTAAATAATGGTACATTCTTACAACAGAATACTGTGAGGCTATTAAAGAATGAGTATAGATCTGGCATGGAATAATTTCTAAGAGATATTTTAAAGAAATGTGTACAGTATGTAACTATTTGGGCCTAAATAAATGTATAAATATACCATACATACATACCTACCCACATATGCGTATTTCTATATACTTGTACAATATATAGAGTATTTCTGAAAGCACACACAAGAAACTTAACAGTGGTTGCCACTGAGGTAGAAGTCTGTGTTTGGTCTCAGCGTGGGCTAGAGACTTACTTGTCATCGTTTCTCTTTTTTGTACTCTCTGAATTTTGTATCTTGTGAATGTTACCTTTTCCAAAAATATGTAAAGTTTAACTTAAAAAAATACAGTGCCTAGTTTGTACCAGAATTTGTCTCCCCCCAAACACACAATAAAATATGGATTGTTCAAGTTATAACATCTTCTAAAAATTTTTTTGTAGACCTTTGTGTCACTTCAGTGTCAAAAGGAGGATTTGAAAGGGAAGAAACAGCAACGTTTGCACTGCTCTACAGATTGAGAAATATACTATTTGAGAGAAGTATGTCCATTGAAGAGTATTGTGCATGTATTTTTTTTTTTTCTTCCTGAATGAACACATGAGGTTCTCTGTTAAGTAATTCTATCTGCTAAGGAAAAATTGAAATTTAAAAGCCAAATCATTTTATGACTGATGGTTTAGCTTTACATATTTATAAGTGCAGTTTGGGTTATATATTTTTGATTTTGACTTCTAACACATTTCTGTTTTTGTCCTTTTAGACAGAAGAGTGATGGATGTCATTTCTCGTTCACAGCTTTACTTGGATGATCTTTTTTCTGACTACTATGACAAACCTCTCAGCATGACTGATATTTCACTAAAAGAAGGGACTCATATCCGAGTTAACTTACTAAATCACAACATTCCCAAAGGGCCTTGCATACTCTGTGGAATGGGGAACTTTAAAAGGGAGACGGTTTATGGGTGCTTTCAGTGTTCTGTCGATGGACAAAAGTATGTGAGACTTCATGCAGTTCCTTGTTTTGATGTTTGGCACAAGAGAATGAAATAAAGTGAAAAATGAATATACCTGGCTGGTGTTTCAGGTGCAGTTGTGCCATAAACCTTCCTTTAACTATCTAGGTTTGCTTTGATAAATTCCAATAAGAAGGGAAAAGAAAAAAGAAATTAACTGTCTGGGAATCATATTCCTCATTTATGAGGTAGAGATAATGATAATAGTGTCTATCTTGTAAGATTTCATGAAGGCTTTTTGAGCTATGGCCATCACCATGTTTCCTGACTTTGGCCACCTTCCCTACCTTGGAGAGGTGAATCTCCTCTTTCTCCTCTCTTCTCTCTTTCTAATCTACTTTCTAAATAAACGATATTTTCTACTCTAATCTACTTTCTAAATAAACTATATTTTCTAATCTAAAGAAAAGATTTCATGAAGATTAATAACATTGTTTATATCAAAAAACATTTAAGTATAAAATTGAGTATATAGATGTTCTTTCATAAATTTGCCAGTCATTTTAAAGCCATTGTTGGGATTTAGTCTATCACTTTAGATCACTTTTTATGTAATAAAGAGGGTTTTCTAAATATTAATTTTATTTTAATCAACTTTTAATTCAATATGTAAAGATGATGAGTATAAAGTGGCAACTTTATGGTACTTTAACTATTGCTGTATGTCTGGTAAAATGAGAAAAAAATGTGTTAATAATTTAATGTAATCCTAAATGTTTAATTGCAGGATCAAATTAAAAGCCCACTGAGCTGAGCGTGGGGTTTTGTGTACACAATTAACAGAGTGACCGATAGTAGTAATAGGATGTCATCCTTTGATGTATGTATGCTTGCTAGTTTTATCTTCATAAAACTCACTATTGCTGTTTTAAAGTAAAGGCAGATAGGACACATCTAGTTCTTCTTTAAGATATTTAAAACATTTAATATATTTAGGTCAGAAAGATATTTTTCATTTACTCTGTTGACATCTGGCTTTTTCATACACAACCTAAGTTATTAATTTACTATCTACTTTTATTAAAATAATTGCAAAACGGATATGTTAAAATTCTAGAACTCAGAATATAGTCACAGCATTCACTGCTATGCATATGCATATGAAGTTGTAAAGCAATCATGTAGATATAAAATACCTGAGAACTATATATGTAGAATGACTTAAGCTTATTTTTTAAATAATATAAATATGAAATAGTTTTAGAACTAATCTTCCATTCATTTAACATCTATAATTTTTAAAAACAAGTTTAAAAGCACTTTGCATGAAAACATGGAACAGGTTAGAATTATAAAGTTTAGATTATAGGATAATTTCCACATATTTTATTTGACCATATTTTTGTTTGGGGCAGATAATATTATTCAAGTGAAATCTTAGTATGCTGAGGACAAAAGGCTCTGATATCAGACTTCTTCAATATGGATATAGAGAATGGGGACAGTTTCCCAAACAGTTATCAACTTAGTTTACTTCAGCTGAGTTGGTTTTTGTAAGGGAAGAAAAGGGATGAAAGAGTTGATTAAGCAATTGAGAAAGTGTTGGAAAACTGTATAGAAAGGAGGAAACACTGAGAGTAAATAAAAGATAGTAAATGTTTTGTTTTATGAGTTGTCAAATTCTGTGCTGTGCATGTGTGGTCTTTACTAATCTGGGGGTTTTTGTGTTAATCCCACAAAATTATACTTTTAAATATAATTTTTGGCAGTATATCTAAAGAGACTAAAAAGATGAACAATGGTTTGAAAAGAGCAAGTTTCAGAAAATAGGAAAAGCCTCATTTGTTTGGAACTCAATTATTTGAACAGAATTATTTACTCCCTGACCATACTTTCTTCATATGCTGTGTGCAAAATCTTATTATGTTACTATAAATATTTGCCCTTTCTTTGGCACCAACATGATCTTTGGCATCTCTTACCTATCATTCTCAACAAGTTAGATCACATCATGATTTGACCATGACACTGAATTGCCATGGCACTGTATATCATTTATAGCAAAAATAAATTTTAAACATTTGACAGCATACCAGTTTGAAACGATCTTTCATCATTAATGACAAGAATGATATGAAATGAAGTGACATAAGGAAAGAGATATCTAGAGAAAGTAAACTAGAAACTAAGAAATTCTATGACATCGTTTTAAAACTATTAAAAGAATAAGGTTTATCTTATAAAGGCCTATGAGAAGGAAGAGGAGTAACACATTTATAATAATGTCTGAAGGAGTACAAGACCCAACAATATAAACCCTATGCTTGCTATAAGACAAAAAGTCTTTGGTCTAATCAACAATTTTTAAACACTCCCCATTGGAACAAATACCAGAAGCTTGCGTCAAAAAGTAGATTGTTGAAGTTCTTTGTGGGACAGAGCTATACAACCAATTTCTTCCTGCATGCGTGTTAGAGAAAGATTCAATTGTTTTTTAAAAAATTTTTTTATTTTTTAAAGACAGAGTCTTGCTCTGTCTCCCAGGCTGGAGTGCATTGGCATTGTCATAGCTCATTGCAACCTCCAGCCTCCAAACCCTGGGCTCAGTGGATCCTCCCACCTCAACCGCTAGAGTAGCTGGGACTACAAGTACACCATGCCCACCTGATTATCTTTTTTTGTAGAGATGAAGGTCTCTCTATGTTGCCCAGGCTGATTATGAACTCCTGGCCTCAAGTAGACCTCCTGCTTCTGCCCCCCCAAAGTGCTGGCATTATGGGTGTGAGCCACTGCACCTGGCCAGTCTTGTAATTTTCATGTCCTATTATCCTTAATGTTATGAAATGTATAAATAAACAATATGTCAATTCCTACTGAATATTTTTAAAATATGGGGCATTTTAATATTAAAATATTAAAATGAGATATTTACATATTTATAAATATTGTTTAGAGTTGAGAAGAGCTTGCAGCTTGCAGTTTTTGCTATGTGTCCTATATATTGAAGGGGGTAAATTGCCCACTGGGAAACAGACATCTATTTCATGGTGCTGAAATTCACGTTCACAGAATAAAGCAGTAGGAAACATAACTATACCTTTCCTGAATGTTAAATTTGCAAAACAGCTGCACATTTCTTATATTAAAATTACAGGTATTAAAGGGTTAAAATATCTTTTCATGGGGGAAAATAGAAACCACAACTTGGAGAAAAGTGACTTTTATTTATAAAGTACAGTAGGTTGCTTTAAAAATGGAGAAATAAAAATATGCTATAGTTCATCATGTTGGTATACATTGTATTCCTTGGGAGAAATGAAGCCATCACCATCATGGTCATTCTTCTTAAAAATATCTTCTAAAACTGCATCCTGATATGACTTGTCATGTGGCTTCTTATCTTTTTCAAAGTCTCTTTTCAAGTAGAGATTTATCTAGAAAGCCAGAATAACATAGCATTTATTTAATTAAAAAGGTATGACAATAAATTTCCAGTCCCTTTTTTTTTTTTTGAGTCAGAGTCTCACTCTGTCGCCCAGGCTGGAGTGCAGTGGCATGGCTCTTGGCAGCCTCAACCTCCTGGAATCAGGTAATTCCTCTGCCTCAGGCTCCCAAGTAGCTGGAACTACAGGTGTGCACCACCATGTCCAGCTAATTTTTATTTTTGATTTTTTTGTAGATTCAAGATCTCACTGTGATGCCCAGGCTGCTCGTGAACTCCTGGGCTTAAATAATCCTCCTGCCTCAGCATCCCAAAGTGCTGGGATTAGAGGCTTAATCCACTGCACCTGGCCAATTTCCAGTAACTTTACAATAAGGAAACCATATCCAAGACTACGTATAGTTAAGTGGTAAAAAAAATTTTTTTTTTGAGTTGGAGTCTCACTCTGTCTCTCAGACTGGAGTGCAGTGGCCACTCCTGGCCACTGTAGCCTCGACCTGCTGGGCTCCGGTGATCCTTCTGCCTCAGCCTTCCAAATAGCCGGAACTACAGTTACATGCTACCATGCCCGACTAATTTTTGATTTTTTTTTTTTTATTGTAGAGACGAGGTCTTGCCAAGTTGCCTGGGCTGGTCTCAAACCCGTGGGCTGAAGCAATCCACTCACCTCAGTCTCCCAAAATGCTGGGATTACAGGCTGAGCTGCCGAGCCTGGCTGGCATTTCTATAATCACTAAAACTAGTGAATAGGTTGTCTAATTAATAAAACCCAACCATGGGTTTTGAAATAAAGTTTAATGTTTTACATTTTTCTAAGCTTCTTTAGCTATCGTCCAAATCCACCCAAGTATGAAAACCTCTCTAATAATAATGTCAAGTAAAGAAAGATATTCTGAAACATTTCCTGTTTCCCTATATAATATGAAATTCCTCTATGCAAATACACATTAAAGCATTGTTCAATATAGTAGCCACTAGCCACATGTGATCACTGAGCACTTGATCTATGGCTAGGTCAAAGTGAGATATGTCACTATACATGTAAAATATACAACAGATTTTGAAGTCTTAAGAAAGTATTATCTCATTGGTAATTTTCATATTGATTTCATCTTGAAATGGTAATATTTTAGATATACTGAGTTAAAATATATCATTCAAATTAATTTTACCTATATATTTTTATTTTCTAAGATGTGTAAGATGTGGCTACTATTTTTAAAGAAATTAGGTCTATAAAAGGGTGTCTATTTTTTAGAGATAGGGTCAATGAAAGTATTCCCACTGCAGCCTGTCACCCAGGCTGGGGTATAGCAGCCTAGAACTCCTGGGCTCAAAATATCCTCCTACTTCAGTCTCCAAAGTAGCTGGGACTATAGGTGCATGCTACCATGCCTGGTTAATTTGCTTTTATTTTTTAGAGACAGGGCCTCAGGTTGCCCAGCTGATCTCGAATTTCTGGCCTCAAGCAATGTTCTCACTTCAGACTCTTGAGTAGCTGGGATTACAGGTATGAGCTACTGCACCTGGCTACTACCAAAAAATTTTAAATGGCTCAATTATACTTCCATTGGAAAGTGCTAATCTATATAATAACTTTAAAAAAGTAATGCACAATGATCTGGAGATGATGTTCAGCAAGGCTGGATTTTAGAGGCAAGAATATTTTTGAAAGCCAAAGTTGAATTTGGCAGAGAGGGGCTAAAAACAGTTAAAATCATTCCTTTTAAAAGCCAACTGGCAAGCTCCAGACTTGCTAGACATGGGGCTTGAGAAAACCAAATAGCCAAAGGTCACTTTACTGAAAATGCAAGATAGTAATCCATTTACAACCTTACCCCCACATCCTCTCTTTGTGAAGTTATTGGTTTACAACCCCTGCTTGTCATGTATACCCTGGAGACAATTTGTTCTTTGAAAATCTGGTTTTGCTAAATACCACCTTGCAAATTCCAAAGAACAATGTATAACCATACAACCTGACCTCCTCCCTTACCTAAACTAACAGATAAAACCCTTCTCCTCTTTCTCTGGGTTGCTCAGCCTTGGAGCATTAGCCCGCTGAGTTGTGCAGGCGCTAATAAACTACTACTTCCCAAGATAGCCTCAGTGTCACAGTCTCTCTGTTTTTCTGCAACATTTCTTGGTGTGTTGGCTGCGAAGTGGAGAGTTCAGAGACAGTGTGTTCCACCTCCTTTGTCATCGGGGTATGACCTCCAGGGTGATGTCCTGGGCAATCCCACTTGGCATGCAACGAATCTTTTGATCCATAGGAGGGAGGCCCCTCCTAGCGCACTGAGGCTCGGACCCTGAAAGCACAACAGGGACCCAAAGAGGTGAGGAACTGGCATGAGGATGACTACCTGACGGAAAGAATAGGACGACCACCCAACGGAAAGGGTAGGAACAAGGGCCTTTATATAGACCTGCCAGTAGATGGCAGAAGGGGAGCTCGATCACCTCCCCAAGTCTGATAGTCTCCAGCCTGAAGGAAAGGGCTGAAAGGCAATGGAAGGAAACACTGTCTAGATATGAACCGGCTGATTCCTAGGATTAGGGTGGAAGGTTAAAGAATGTTCTGTGTGATTGCATGTGAATAAGATGGACAGCGGAAGGGTTCTGCTTAGGATTGGTCCGGGTTGAGGGTTTGTACCAACCTGCCAATTGCTAAGAGGTGTCTGAAATTTCTGTGAGGAATACAGCTGGAGGAGAATGAAACAGATGTTTCCCATATCCCTTGTTCCCTTATTTGTGGGTGTCTGCTGTCTTTGAATTTGCTGAACAAGGTGGCTGGTTTATTATGCTTTGTTTAATGGGACATGTCATATTTTAAAAACTTTAGTGTGTGCTTATGTCATTTTATATTTTTCTAAGTGTTGCTGTCTCCCTTTATTTGTGTAGTATTTATGTAGGCAGCAAAAGCCCCCAGGAGAATAGGGAACGCCACCCTTATGAACCCAGACTCCAGTCTGGGTTGGAGATAAGCGGCAATCTTCCCTTCAGACTGTGAGGGACTTGCGAAGGTATCGGGAATCAACTCCCATGATGTGTAAGGGCCTCATAGGGACCTCCCCACTCTAATCATAAAGGACTCTGTGGGTTCCGGAAGGCCCTGGGCTTGATCAGATACTCAGGGGACCTGAATCCATGCCAGATCCCAGAAACGGTGATCAGAGGGTTGGTAAAGGTCCTAGAGGCAGATCGCCTGGAAGCTGAAAGGGTCTCTCAGTGTTCCTGAGGGCTGCCCCATCCAGGGGGTCCACATAAGGACTGGTCACCCAGCACCCTGGGGCCCCTTGAGTGCTCTCAGCACCCAGAGGGAAAACTGAGACACATACGAGGCAGGGAAGTGACTGGCAGGGTCACGGTGGACAGGTGCTCCCTCCGCAAGCAGCACTTTTTGACCCAGAACACCTAAGTGCTGTCCAGAGTTAGGAATTGCTTGCCAGTTCTACCTCATACCCACACTATCCTCTAACATAAACATAAACTCTGGCTGGTTTCCTACATCTTGTTTCTCCCAACCCGTGGACACTGTTAAAATTCCTGTCTTTTGTTGTCAAGGATGTGCGAAAGTTGCCTGCCATGTATGTAAAATGCTACTGGTTATCTTGAATTCTTTCCTGGGACCACACCCTCTCCCTTCCTTAGCCTGCATTCTCCTTCATGGATTCTGAAGGAGTTCATTCTAATCCACCCGTAAAAAAACCACAGAAATCTCTCATATATGTTACTTAGCCTTTTATTAACTCAGTGCAAGTTGACGTTAACCTTGGAGGAAATAATTTTGTAATCATTTTCTGCCAACTAAGGGACTGAATATGCTAGAAGACAGGTTAGTTGCAAGTGAGTCTGTTTCTAAAGGTTTAGGCCTTTCTTAAGATCGTAATCAACTGCTTGTCTTTATAAAACTGCTGGGAAGTCTCTTAGAGGTGTGTAATGTATGCTAAGTCCCTACTTTAAAATGTAGTGCTAGATAACACCACTGCTTGTTTTTTTTGTTTGTTTTGATTTTGGCTATGCCTGACTAGCACACCTCCTACAAGACTGGTAAAGCTTTAAATGATGAATACTTTGCAGGACATAATAAGGCATGGGAACTGGCCATTCCCACCTGATTAAATTACCTTGCTGAGCTCGGTACTTCTCCTGCAGGACAGGTGAAATACTAGGCACACTCTGTGACTCATAGAGTAAGAAAAACTTGATCACTCTTACCTAATTGTCCATGCTTCACAACTAAGACATAATTTAGTAATATATAAAGAGTTTGTAACAAATTTGCCTGTTCATAATTGAAAGTAAGTAGGAACAGATTATTTCATATCTATGTGGTCTGTTCACTCTAAAAGAGTTTTGTACCAGACCATTTTGAAGGCATCATTGGAAAGTCCTGGAGCAAGGGAAAGCTTCACAGGGAGGGCTGGGGACATTCAGCTTGAAAGAAGCCATCAGGGTCCCAGGGATACCTGGCATTGCTGTTTATGGTTTTATTTATTTTAGAATTCTCCTTTGAGGAATAAATTGCAAATGCTCAAAGGCAAAATTCTGGGTATTATTTGTTTCAAAATTTTCCTGTGTGGAATGCAGCATACAAGTATTCAAAGGCAAATTCTGAGTTTTCAAGAAACACGAACAAGAAAGTGTGTAATAATCTGTACCCTCAGACACCCCAATGGGACAGATTTTAAATAATTAGAGCAAATTAAAATTATGCAGTTTAAAATTAAAAAAGAAATTAATGCATTATTAAAATCAAATTTGGACTCACTACAAGTTAGCAGATAATGAGGTTTGAAAAGAAACAAGACTGCTTTAATACCATCTGGCAATTAAATTCACTCTGTAGACATGAAGGAAAATGGTCAGAAGTTCTGTATATACAGGCAATTTTAAAATTTATTTCACTACTTTGCAAACAAGATTATATCTTACGGGGTATTAAATACCCAACTTCAGAGGCTTGGCTCAGGACTATGACTACCAAACTCCCAATTACAGAAAACTTCTGAAGTTCTTAGCAACTGGGACATTAAGGAAAAAAGAGAAGGACATCAGAATGAGCACCAGTGAGACGAAAAGTAAACAAACCTATTGGCAGTTGCCACTAACGGCAAAGCTCCAGCCACCCAAAAGAGACCTGGTAAGATTAGACCTGCTAAGGGGAATGGTATCAGTTGCTATGAATGTGGTCAATCTGGGCACTTGAAGCCCGATTGTTCTCGATGGCCTAAGCCTCCAGGACCTTGTCCAACATGTGGACTAAGAGGCCACTGAAAGAGCCAGTGCGGCCTCTCCCGAAGGGAAGGGAACACCTAGCTCGGTAATGGTGGCCACTTACTGAAGGGGCCTGGGGGCCACGGGCCAGTCCAGTGCTCTGTGTGCCATCACCCCAGAGAATCCTTGGGTCTATATGGATGTGGCTGGGGTCCAAATTAATTTCTTGATTAATACTAAGGCTAAGTTTTTAGCCCTTGTGCTCATACTGAACTTTTCTCCTGACACCTGCTCTCTAGTGGAAGTTGAAGGTGTCCCAAGAGTTAAATGATTCACCTAACCTCTAATCAGAAGCTACTAAAAGGTTAATTCAAATTATGACTGTAAAAGGTTATCTATAAAAAGGTAAAAAGAAGGAAAGCAAAAAGCAAAGGAAAAATATAAAAAGGTTGTTGGTGTACAAATGTGGTTTTGGGAGGGAAAGAAATATATATATAAAAAATAATTTTATCTAAAACAGGATCTTATATGGTAAATTTCAGTCCTATAATGGAGTAAATAGTTATCTAAAAATAAAAAAGTATGGGACAAAAATAGAAGGTTCAAATATGTCAAAAAATGGTATAAGCATGTCAAAGATAGTATGTGGAAGGTTTATGAAAAAATGTATAAGAAAAATTCTATAAACAATCTAGACATAATAAAGTCTTTTCTGGTGCAAGTCTCCAAACATTTTCGGATTCCTCTTCAAATTTGATATAAAATTCACTCGAGTACCTGGTTCAAATTGTAGTCTAGAAAAATCTATCAGGCTGCCACTATAGTCCAGAAATACATTAAAAATTCCAAACGCTGGTACTTATAATAAAGCCACAGAAATTTTATCACTTAAGTTATGCTGGTAACCTCGGGCTTAGTAGCTTTTGTACAAAAAGGTAATCAGCCACCACCTGAAATTGTCAAAATGTATGCCTGGCTTTGCTTACTTGTTCTACTTCTTGAAAAAAGAAGGGATTTCCCTCATTTATTCCTTTTAATAAGCCAGAATTCAGCAATTTCATGCCCACGCAATGGTCTTGCAAGAATTGCAGCCAGTGCCTGCAAACGATGCCACTGCAGAAACAGATCTGGATGCCTTGAGTCAGACAGTGAGAGATTTTCAATCTCTGGCTAGGCAGGACTATGCCCACTGTCAGCTCTGAAGAAGCTATAGAAAACAGATCTTCATCCCTCAGCACCCCATATGATTATGGGATCGAAAATCTCTAAAGGATGAATTAACTGAGGCAGGATAGCTAGCACAGAGAGAAATTTCCCATAGGTAGGTTTTAGGAGGCATTCAGACATTTAAAAAAATTATATTCTATTGCAGGCCAAGTGGCAGCCTACCCTACCCTTTAGCAAATCCAAAGAAAATTCCATCAGATGTAAGACTAGAACAGTTCAATCTTCCAATCTGTGGTTTAGCATAATAATCACTAGAAACCTTTTGGAGACACAAGCAAACTAAACATAGGTATATAGGTATTGCATTGCTCAGGATCAGAGTCAGTCCCTGAAATGGGAAAATTTAAGTAACTTTAAAACTATTTATGGTAAGCCTTTTCCCTACATTTCTGAAGGAAATGGGGCCACAGACATAGGTGCTCTTAAAAAAAATATGTTGTCCATTTGGAACAAATTTTAATCACAGGTCATAAGCTTGCTTCCCTTAGGAACTTCCCAGATCACAGAGAACCCAGACATCCCTTCCACCCAGGGGAGCAAGTACTGCTAAAAGATTGGAGAGAGGAAGGACCCAACCAACAGCTGCAAGAAAAGAAAAAGGGACCCGATGACATCCTAGTCATCACTTATCTACTGCATTAAAAGCCTGGAAACATCAAGCCTTGGATACACCAATCCTGAATGGAAAAATATACACCTGCTCCCAGACCAGAGCAACAGCCTCAATGGAGAGTAGAGCTGGTACAGGACTTAAAGCTGTTATTTAAGGACCAAGTGTGTATGTAAAGTGGGCCTATTCCTATACTAGTACATTTCGATTACCCAAATTGTTGAATTTGTGGGCAACTTTTAGTCTCAGGAGCCTCTGGGCTTCCCTGACAGGTCTCACCCCTCCAGGGGACTGACTGGAAGCATTTAGATCTATACATTCAAAAGTTCAAAATGGAAGGTCAGACAGCAATAGTAATGACCTAACAAAAATTATTTTACAGCAATGGCCCATTAAGAGAACAGACAGTACATTTAATACTAGTCCCAACTATCTGGCATCAAATACAAGAGTTTGGGGGAGGGGGGCTGTGGGGACTGTAAAAGTTGGATACCTAACTTCTCTATTATGACAAAACCCTTCTATAAAGCCACAAAGGGGGGTGAACAGGAGTCTCTGTTATTAAAAAAAAAAAAAAAAAAAAGCTCAGCAACGGGCCAAGAAACTCATTTAGGCTGGGTCCAGTTTCTGCCAATAGTCCTTCTAAGGGTAAGGTCTAGCCCCACAAAACAAACAGGTTTCTCACTTTTTGAAATCCTTTATGGGCAGCAACCTCCTCCTGTTAAGGGCATACTTAAAGGAGTTAGGAAATCTAACCCTAAAACAACAAATGCAAGCCTTAGGTCCAGCCTTAAATGCTGTTCATTATCAAGTCAGAGAATGGCTACCAATTAGTTTAACTACCAGTGTCCATTCTTTTAAACCAGGTAATATGGTATGGGAAAAGAATGGAATGTACAACCTCTAAAACCCCTCTGGAGGGGACCATTTACTATCCTTTTATCTACCCCAACTGTAGTCAAAATAGCGGAAATAATTACAACAAAGTTAAGTCTGCCCCCCAAGACTGGAGGTGCACCACAAATATGTTGGCTCCCCTTAAGCTGACCCCCCAGAAAGTCATTAAGGCTGACAGAAAACCCCAGATTCCCCAAACCCTCTAGCCACTCCGGGGCTGGCTAGTCTACACACGGCTGAAGTTTGAGGATCCACTGGCCTTCCTTTGAGTCACCCACTGGTTGCTGGCTGATCTATGCAGGGCAGAAGCTTAAGGACTCAATGGACCTTACTGATAAGCCATTGTTTTGCTTTATCAGCCTTTGTATTTGCCAGTTGCTATACTGTTTGTTGTTATATTTGCTATAAGACTGACCTTATTTGCTATAAAATTGGCAGTTGACCCCTACAAATTGGACATGTTGGAAAAAGGTCTCACTAGCATTTCTGTTCTTTCTTAGAAAGCTTGACCAATGTCCCAGTACAAAAATGGCATGGCATAAAAATTAACAATTGGTTTAAAGAGTGTTCTCGGGTCTGAAAGAATTTAAGTACATTATTGGATTTGTAATCCTATTGTTGAGATCCTGTCTTATCCTCCCTTGCATAGCACCAATAATTATAACTCCATCTCTAGGTTTGTGAAAACAGTTGTCGAAGAAAAACTGCAGCCCACATAATGTTAATGCACCAAATTGAAGATGATGCTCTTAACCCATGAAGAGTTGAGCATCAAAGGGGGAATGTGGCAGAGAGGGGCTGAAAACAGTTAAAATCATTCCTTTTTTTTTTTTTTTTTGAGTTAGAGTCTCACTCTGTCACCCAGACTGGAGTGCAGTGGCCACTCCCAGCCACCGCAGCCTCGACCTGCTGGGCTCTGGCGATCCTTCCGCCTCAGCCTTCCAAGTAGCTGGACCTACAGGCACACGCTACTATACCCGGCTAATTTTTTATTTATTGTAGAGATGAGGTCTCGCCAAGTTGCCTAGGCAGGTCTCAAACCCGCGGGCTCAGGCAATCCATTCACCTCAGCCTCCCAAAGCGCGGGATTACAGGCTGAGCCACCGAGCCCAGCTGTCAACTGGCAAGCTCCAGACCTGGAGACATGGGGCTTGAGAAAACCAAACAGCCAAAGGTCATTTTCCTGAAAATGCAAGATAGTAATCCATTCACAACCTTACCCCCACATCCTCTCTTTGTGAAGTTATCAGTTTACAGCCCCTGCTTGTCATGTATACCCTGGAGACAATTTGTTCTTTGAAAATCTGGTTTTGCTAAATACCACCTTGCAAATTCCAAAGAACAATGTATAGCCATACAACCCGACCCCCTCCCTTACCTAAACTAACAAATAAAACCCCTCTCCTCTTTCTCCAGGTTGCTCAGCCTTGGAGCATTAGCCCGCAGAGTCACATAGGCGCTAATAAACCATTACTTCCTAAGATGGCCTTGGTGTCACGGTCTCTCTGTTTTCCCGCAACAGAACCATGAGAAGTTTTTAGCAACAAAGGGTTCAAGCTCAAACCATCACAAGTAGACTTTATTTCAGAACAATCAGTGGTTCTTAAATAGCACTTTGATCCTATATGAGGAAGATGCAATTTTTCCATCCAGCTGAGACTTAACAATCCTATATAGGTATAGATAATTTTCTTTTCTTTTTTTTTGAGTTGCAGTCTCACTTTATCACACAGGCTGGAGTGCAGTGGCATGCTCAGGGATACCGCAGCCTCGACCTGCTGGAGTTAGGAGATCCTTCCACCTCAGCCTTCCAACTAGCTGGAACTACAGGCACGTGCCACCAGCCCGGCTAATTTTTTGATTTATTGTAGAGTTGAGGTCTCGCCAAGTTGCCCATGCTGGTCTGGAAACCTGGGCTCAGATAATCCTCTCACCTCTGCCTCCCAATGTTATGGGATTACAGGAGTGAGCCACTGCACCTGGCAAGAATTTTAAATAGCCTCAAATATTCCTCAGTTTCTAAGTAAGTAAATAACTATTACTGCTGATGCTCAAAATCAACTCCTTTTTTAGTAGATTGTAGTACAGGAGTACAAAAAAGCAGTGAGTAAGAACTTGACCTTAATTTTGTGAGTTCCGCACTATTTGTAATTTAATAAAATACTGTATTTCCCCCCACGCCTGCCTAATTTATACTGAATAGTTTACTAAATATTTGTGATGATGAAGAAAAAGTTTTTTAGGTCATGTTTTAAATCCAGGCTTTGCCATGGATTTGCTGTGTGTTATTGAACAAATTATTGAACTTCTCTGAACCTCAGCTTTGTTATCTATAAAAGGAAGGAAGCAACTATCTATGGTTGTAGGATTGATGTGAGGATTAGAGAAATGATTATGGGCATCAGTAAAAGATAGCTATTGTTATTCAAGTGTGTGAAAATCACTCATCCACCTGGTGATAAAGCAGCCAATGCCAGATAGACATCTGGAGAAACTGTAGCTAAGCTGGTCACTATTTTTTGCATTTTTTCTACTTTTACTTTCTAGAAAAGTATTGAGGATCCCTCAATGGTCTCCTGAGGAGCATTCATACCGCAAAACACACTTCTTGGTGTGCCTGTGATAATGAATGGTCTGTGTGCACAGCTGAGCTCTTGGGTACTAAGTGAATTCATCTGCAGCTAAAATTCATTCTAAAAAGGGTGATAAGGAGTCCACAGAGAAGTACACACTGGATACTGTTTGCCACCCCTCTAACTGTTCTTCTTAAGGAACAGGTGATGTTTCCTTCTCCTTTTTCTATTGTTGGTCAATCAAGTTTGCTTCAGGAAAAAGCCCTTACTAATACCCTGGAGGAAGTTCAATCGAGTGAAAGGATTGGAAAGGGTGAGGAAAACAAAACAGAGAAACTTTTATCACTTGAAATCAACCCAGTTGCCTTTTACTACTTACTTAGGTGGTAGAGTTATGCATTTGAAATGCCTCCAAACAAGAGGGGATTACTCATTTTAAGCAAGCGTATAGTCAGTAGTTTGAGTGCACTGGCTCATACCTGCAATCCCAGCACTTTGGGAGGCTGAGAAAGGAGGATACCTTGAGGCTAGGAGTTTGAGATCAGCTTATGCAAGAAAACAAGACTTCGTCTCTACAAAAATAGAAAAATTAGCCAGGCATGGTAGTCCCAACTCTGGTAGTCTCAGGAGGTAGAGGAGACAGGAGGATCGCGTGAGACCAGGAGTTCGAGGTTGCTGTGAGCCCTGATCCTGCCACTGCATTCCAGCCTGAGTGACAGAGTGAAATGCTGCCTCAAAAAAAAAAAAGTGTAATCAGTGAGTCTAAGCAAGGCACTTGCTTCAGTGTAAACAAGCATTAGCCTTGAAACATTCATGATGGAAATTTCCTGAAAGAGGCAGTAAGAGCCCAAGGCAGTGAGGGCCCACAGTTAAGAACACAGTAGTGAAGACAGGTTGCCCAGGTTGCAATCTTAGTTTTGCCACATATAGTTGTGTGATTTTTGGCTAACTTAACCAGTCTGAGCATCACTGTCCCCATCTATAAAGTGGAGATGATGGTAATAGTGTCTACCTCATAAATTGTCATGAAGATTAGTTAAGTCACATACTTACATGCTTATAATAGAATCTGGTACAGAGAAAGTGTGAAAAAAAGTTGTCTATTATTATTATTATTAGATTACTATTATTATTACTATTATATTATATTGTTATTATTAGATTAATCCCTCAATTCATATACAAGACTGAGATACAGAAGACAGGTCCCTGAAGTGGTTCCTGATTACCAACTTTCTAGCTCACCCAACTCAAATGGCCTGTTAGCAATTTTCATAACATTATGTAATCCTCGCAATGTTATGAGGTGGGAATTATTTACCCTACTATAAATTCTTACAGTTTGAAAGAGATCTGTTCGTGTAGTCTAGAAACTAGAAGAGCCCTGAAGAGATGAGTAGTTTGAGATTTTAATGACTCTCTTGCACAGAGAAAGGCAACTGAACAGGATGACTCGTAAGTTTCACACTGGAAAAGCATATTTTCTTCTTAAAGCTTAGATTTTTTAGTAACCAGCTCTATAAAAGCAGTGATCAGAGCCCATGCTAGCAAGAACTTAAAAAAAAAATAGTTGCAACACAGATGTATTTAATAATAGTTGTAACAAGATGTGTTTGATTATGATGAAAAATTAGACTGTACACATGAAATTAGTTTAAATTACCTCGGTTTTAGAGAGTTGCCTGTCATTGTCCGTGTCTATCTGTTTAAATGTTTCAATGCTCCGTGGTCCTTTGGTCACAGCATAAAGTTCAATCTCAAATATCAATATTGCATCAGGTGGAATCTTGCCTTCTGCTAAGGGTATAAATGTTAACCATTTGATTTACATGAAGAATATTTCAAATATTTACACATAGTTATAATAGTATTATGATTGTATTATTTCATATTTATAAGATCTACTTTCTAAATAATTTTTATTTTTTATTATCTTTTAGAAGAATGCTTTGTCTTTTCAATACTTTGGGGTTTTTTTCTTTTTTAAATAAACACTTATTTTTAGGAATATTTACAGGGCCTCTATTTCCTGATTAAATTTTTAAAAATAATGTAATTTCTATAAATACATACATTTAAAAAAAATACATGGATATGGCCCTTCATATCCACAGGTTCTAAATCTATGAATTTGCCCAATCTTATCTCAAATATATATATTTTTAAAGGATGGTTTTGTCTACGCTGACATGTACAGACTATTTTTTCTTGTCATTATTCCCTAAACAATACAGCATAACAACTATTTATATAGCACTTACATTGTATTAGGTATCATAAGTAATCTAGAGGTTAGTATACAGGAGGATGGGTATAGGTTATATACAGATATGCCATTTTATATAAGGGACTTGAATTTCTGTGGATTTTGATATTCCAAGGGGGTCCTGGAACCAAATATCCACAATACTGAGGGATGACAGTACATTCCTGTCATCAAACAGAAGAGAGGTGGTGCAGAGAAGAAAGACATGGGCAGAAACATTTCTAAGTATAGATATTTAATCTCTCAGAAAATGACTCTGTGTGCTTACTTGGAAGCACAAAGAAAACATAAATACACATAATACATCAATGTATTTGTCTTTCAAGTTTTATAGACATTAGAAAATAAGTGCCATGACAGAAAAATTCTGTAACAATTTTACAAGTAAATTTCTAATCACAGTACCAATTTTTAACCATTAAGTTGAATAGTTCTTTTTTAATTAAGTTAACCTGTTAGCTGATGTTGCAGATGATTTTATATGATATGGGATATTTCAGCTAAGCATTTCATTAAAATAACCTGCAAAAATGACTTGCTAAGAGGCAGTGGGTAGCTTGTACCACAGTATATGCCAAGATCTCACACAGTGCCTGACCTATTATTATAGGGACTCCAATATTTGCTGAATAATTGACACATATCATTTATTTTAAAAACAGCTAAGTTTGTTCTTTGAAGGAAACAGCAATTTCTTTAATAAAGAAGGGGAGGATTCTTGCTAAAATCTTTATGTAATCCAAAGAGAAAAGAGTGTGCAAGTTACAGACAAAAGGTGAACCAGGTCAGTAATTTTCAAAGTGAGGGTATGGAAAAATCTACCCATGTATTATATGACTACTGTGCAAATCCTTAGGTCAGACAATATGTATCACTTATTACCTGACCTTAGAGTGAGAGAGCTAGAGTTGGACTTAATCATCATTTTTACAAAATCCATTCCTATTCTGTCCAGTTATAATCTCCTTATGACAGAAAAAAACTTCTCCTGACAATAAAGACACATTCAAAACACAAATTCTAATTTCTTAAGAAAAAAATATCACCAGTACAAATGAAGTTTCTGAACAATTTTACTGTAAACAAAGAAAACATCATTTTTCTTACAAAAAATTAAAGTATAAAAAAAGAATTTTCTGTAGAATTGCTTATATGTAGAGAAGAAGATAAAAGAGGTAGGAGTTAATGTAAAGAATCTATACATACCACATACATTGTTAATTAAAGCACTAAACAGTCACATGCATTTCAAGACATGCAGAGGTACTCTGTGACACAGGCAAGGATATATCGCAGAGGAAAAACTTCTTCAAGTACTACCTAAAATAAAGTAATAGCTACTGTTAGGTCTTAATAACAACTTACTTTAATCAAAAGGTTGTTTGTTAAATAGCTACTTATAATCTACACTGCAACCTTTAAAATAATCTAATCAAATATACTGTAATGCAGGGTAAGGCTAGCAGCAGTTAACTATGTTCCAATGAACATACTTTTATGGGCCTCAGTTTCCTTATGTGTTACATGAAGGTGTTGGTGAGATTCATTATTTTTTATCTTTATTGGAGACAACCCAAATTGAATATGGACTTTTAAAAGTCAAACTTCTACATCTCTGTAGCAAGAGTCTGATTTATTAATAGCTTAGGCAGCCTGGGTAGTCATTCACATGTAAGCATATATTAGTTTATGCAAAGTCTCCTTTGTCTTTCGGTAAAACGGACCAAGGATGGGGACCTATTGATAAGGGATGTGGGTACTCTAGGCAGATAGGGGAGTGGGTGTTCTGACTGAGGCAGAATGTGGAGGCATTGGATGAGACAACACAAGAGAGAAAGGAAAACTTTGAAAATGAGAATAAAACAGGCTGAAAGGCAAACTTCGCCTATATCATTTTTCCTAGAAGTGGCCGCAAATTATGACAACATTTTAAGGAAAAATAATTCATTTGAATTAATTTATCTTTAATTTTCTCTCTCTTTCTCCTGGGTTCTTCTACAAATAAAAACGGGTTATACAAATTATGATACCATGGGAGCTATTTTGATGGTACCGAATGATCAGCAAAAAAGCTTTGAAAATAGAGCTGTAGTTATCTGGAACTGTCTTTCTGGGAGTTTTAAGTCTGATTGGGCCTGACTTACAGCACTGACCTTCCTCCATTCCGATATGGGGCAGCTCTCGCAGGGAAGTACTCAGTGCTAAACCCACAATCTCAAAGAAGATATGCAATTTCCACAAAATATTTGAGAGTAATACAAATTTCTCTCATTGTAGGAAATTAATCTTTAATTTTATACTGAAGATTTCAAACAGGTAAAATTAGTAGAAGCTCTAAATAGAGGCAAAGATTCTTTCTGTATAACTTTCACACAGCAACACAGAGCAAGAACCTGAGGATGCAAGGTGGAACCCGTCTCTGTCAGGTTGCCTATTCTCTTCCCCCACCATTAAAAATTTCCCTTTCCAGTCTGCTATACTTCATTTTAAAAAATATATAATTTTGGAAAAATAAATGTACACGATACAAATTTCAAACAGTACAAAATATTAGAGTGAGAAGAAATCTCTCTCCCTTGACCCTCAGGCTTCCTTCCCAGGAATATTTAATAACACCAGATGACTGTGTATCCTTCCAGATATAGTCTAGGTAGACACATGTATATGTGAAATTCACTCTCTAAAATGCAAGCTTATGGAGGATTGGGAGTAGTGTCTACATTGTTCATTGCTTTATGCCCAAGTACCCTAGGACAAAACCTGGCACTGATGCTCACATATCCACTGCAGGAATATATTCTATCCCACTTTAGCGTAACCATATTAATACACATGGCTCTACTTCATTCTTTTCATTGGCTGCACAGTAATCCACTATATACATATATCTTAATTTACTTAACAAATTTTCTATTGCTGGATACTCAGGTTAGTTTCTAGTCTTTTGCTACCACTAAAAAACAAACAAACAAAAACCCAAAAAGAAAATAAAAAAGGCTCCAATGAGTGTTCTTTTACAAATACTTTTGTACCTTTGTGCATATTCCTGGAAATGGAACTTGTTGGTCAGAAGATAAGCACATTTTCACTATTGATAGAAATTGTTAGGTAGAATTTACATTCCCAGCAATAATGCAGGAGACTGCGTGTTTTTCCATCCCTTTGTCAACTCTTTAATCTTTGCTAATCTGGTGAGTGAAAAATGGTGTCTTATTTTTAATTTTCCTTTTTTAATTGCAAATAAAATTAAGCGTTCTCACAGAATTAACACCAATTTGTATTTTTTGTGTTAGTGGGCTACTTACTCATGAATTTGGCCCATTTCTGGGAATAGGTCATTTTTACAACTAGTTAATAAGTCTTTTATATGGATTGCAAACAGTTTTCCCATTTATTTGCTTCACCTGGATTTTCAGATCTTCTTGCTCTAGGATTTTAAAAATAGCTAAGATATTAAAGTATAAGTTCATTTCTTGCATATTTCAAGAAATGCCCTATATAGAGGTAATAGTGACTGACAGTTTATTATATCGCAGATGTTCCTTTTACAATGTTCTAGTGGTGTCCTTGTGCTCTAAATTCATATGTTCCAGTTTCCTGAGTTTTATGAATTTAACTTTGGTACTGCTTACCAAAGATCTGTTATAAAAACTCATGTAATGATAATATAACATGTATCTAACCAAAAATGCCTAGGGTTGAGCCTACAGAATATACACAATCATTACGAGTATTGCCACTGTGTAGGAGAGAGAACTCTGGCCAGAGAACTGTATTTCAACCATGTCTTATTTTCTTTATAAGCAAAAAGGCTGGACTGAACAAGACATAGCTAAACTTAATTGGGCCATATAGTTCTGTAATTATTTCCTCTATGATTTTTTTGTTTTCAGTTATTTTTTGAGTGCTATTCTTATTTTCATTTTTGAGTCAGAGACTCACTCTGTGCCATTAGAGTGTAGAGGCATGATTACGGCTCACTGTAGCCTTGAACTTGTGGGCTCAGGTGATCCTTTTGCCTCAGCCTCCTGAGTAGCTGGGACTACATGCCTTACTAATTTTTTGATGTTTGTAGAGACGAGGTCTTGCTATGTTGCCTAGGCTGGTCTCGAACTCCTGGGCTCAAGCAATCCTCCCATCTTTGGCCTCCCAAAATGCTGGGGTTACAGATGTGAGCCACCATGCCTGGCCTGTTTTTATTTTTAATTGTAGTAAAATACACATAACATAAAATTTGCAATCATAACCATTTTCAAGTGTATGTATTCTTCTGTAGTGTATAGTACACTCACACTGTTGTACAACAATCTCCAGAACTCTTCTCATCTTGCAAAATGGAAACTCTTCTTTAGTCAACACCCCCTCATTTTCCCTTACTCAGCACCTGGCAAACAACTTTCTACTTTCTGTCTCCATTAATTTGACTACTCTAGAGACCTCATATAAAGGGATTCATACAGTATTTATCTTTTTGTGACTGGCTTATCCCACTTGACATAGTGTTCTCAAGTTTCATCCATGTTAAAGCATGTTTCAGAATTTCCATCCTTTGTAAGGCTGAATAACATTCCATTGTGCATATATACACATTTTGTATATCTATTCTTCCGTCTATGGACACTTGAGTTCCTTCCATCTTTTGGCTATTATGGATCATGCTGCTGTGAACATGAGTGTGTAAATATTTCTTTAAGATTCTGTTTCAATTCCTTTAGAAATGTACACCCAGAAGCTTATTTTTTTTTAAAATATAACTAAAGGGAGAAATTAAAATTAAACACCTTACCATAGCCTTCCTTCCCATATGCAAACGAAGGGGGTATAATCACTTTTCGTTTTTCTCCAGGGCACATATCCATCATTGCAATGTCTAGACCTTTTATGACTTGCCCAACACCAAGAACAAACCATTTGGGGTGCCCTTCATTTTGTGTCCGGCTATAATAAAAAATAATACTTAGGTAAGCTAATTTCAAGAAATGAAACTTTAAAATACAGCTGAGCATTTAAAATTGGAGCCCTCTCCAAGGGAGGGGAGGGCACACTTCATCAACAAGGGTACCTACATAATGAACATTTGTGACCCTAACCCTGAGTTGTACACATCTTTAAAATAAAAAAAATTAAAAGTAAATAAATAAAAGTCGGAGCTCTTTTTAACCATCTCTTTTCCCATATCAGCACTCTTTCAAACCCCATGTTGGGGTGTTTGGCTCAAAGTTTCCTATAATTGTCAGAAAGACACATGATGTACTCAGAGCTAGTTATTAGGAGTCATCTTATTTTTTTATTGTAATCTTTACAAAAATTCTTCAATAGTTAACTTTTTAATGGGTCTCCAGTCTCTAACTCAGCTGCAAGACCTGTGCAAATAACTCATTTAACTTCTCTGGGTTTGTTCTAAAAAGTTATGGGGCAGATTTAGCCTTAAAAATAATTTTAATGGTAATTTAAAATAGCATATTTTCTTCTTTTTTTTTTGAGTTGGAGTCTCACTCCGTCACCCCGACTGTAGTGCAACAGCACGCTCCCGGCCACCGCAGGCTCGACTTGCTGGGCTCTGGCAATCCTTCCGCCTCAGCCTTCCAAGTAGCTGGAGCTACAGGCGCACGCTACCACACCCAACTAATTTTTTGATTTATTGTAGAGATGAGGTCTCGTCAACTGGCCCGGGCAGGTCTCAAACCCGCGGGCTCAGGTAATCCACTCACCTCAGCCTCCCAAAGCGTTGGGATTACAGGTTGAGCCACCGAGCCCGGCTAAAATCGCATATTTTCTTATTAAATTTCTGTATTTTACTTAAATGGAAAGAATGAACTTTCTCCAACCCTAATCCTTATAGCAGCAGAAGAAAAGACATTCTCCCTCTGGGTAATAAACCATCTAACAGAAGAGGCAGGCAGTGGGATGAGGGAGCAGGTAGGAGAACCAGGGCCCAGCAGAAGTCAGCAGGGAAATCACTGTTGTAGTGGCTTCTTTTATTTTTATTTTAAAAAAATCTTTTTTGAGTCAGGGTCTCATTCTGTTGCCCAGGCTAGAGTTCAGTGGCATGATCATGATCCACCACAGCCTTGACCTCCGAGGCTCACACATCCTTCTGCCCCAGACTCCCAAGTAGGCATGCATTACCACAGAAGGCTAATTTGTAGTGGCTTCTTGATTCAGTTTAGGAAGTGGCCCCTGGTATGTAAAAATAATGCTTCTAAAAGCCAGAATAAACTCTCTTTAACTATCCTATGTAATCCTCTGTAAAGACTCCCGGCAGGGAAAAATTTGCACATCCTTACAGGCAGAACCTTGATTTAATTCCAGAGGTCTCAGGGATGGTGGTGGTGGAGAGAGCGCGTGTGGATGTAGTGTATTTTTGATCATTTCTTTGCCAACATTTTCAAAAATTTAAAATGGGAATATTCAGTTTATTAGATAACTACCGCCATATAATCTGATTTTTTTCTATGAATAAAAGGCTCAACTCTTCCTGGTAAAACACACAAAAAACTTAAAAACCCAGAACAACAAAGTAACCAACCAATTCTGCTGGGTGACGGGAGGCAAGATTTTGTGCATCAACTGTACACGAGGGCAGTTCGCCGCACTTCCTACCTGCAGTAGAATTTCGATCCGTCTTTAGCCAAGTAGCCATCGTAATGTGCATTTAGTAAGTCTCCCTTCTTGCTTGTCTTAGAGCAGTTTTCTGGACGATGCAAAACTTCTATTTTCACTTCCTCTGTGCTCTCCTCTTTCTTTTGTCCCTGAGCAGTAAAAAGGCCCCACAAGTAAAATAAAACGAACAATCGGAAAAAGAAATGCATGGTTTCTGGCGTGTGCCCCAGCAGACCACTGCGCTTTCTCCAGATGGTCACTCGTGCCCGTGGCAGTTCCCAGGGCCGAATTCCGACGCGTGGCAGGCATTGTCTTACGTCACAAAGGGCAGGGGCGGGGCTGTCCCCGAGGCCCCGCCTCCTCCTCCTCCGAATGTCGCTTCAGGGCGGCGTTTCTGCCAGTGTGGGAAAAACGTTGAGAGCGCCTGGCCCTGGGCGGTCGAGCTGGCTGTCTTTAGTTGCCAAGGCCGCATCGCACGCTCGCGCCGCTTCTCCTCGCTAAATCCTCAAATTGTACAGTTTCCTCGGGGTTTGATAGTAAAGCTCGCTTTTCCTAAAATGCAACTGGCAAAAGACGAGATAAATAGCCTAGGGTGGGATGTCGTAGAGTCAGAGATTACGGTTGTCATTTCTGGGCGCAAACGTCTTCTCCAAAGGGCCCTAGGGAACCAGCAGGCATGGGGAAAGGGGGAGGAACTCCGGAAGAAGAGCGTAAAAAAATGGGCATACAGTGGCTTTCTGAATGTTTTTGAGATTTCCTGAAGGGCATTCTCAGGGTCTGAGTCATGCATTAATGGATTCCCGGAGGAGTCACACAGCCTGAGGACCCCTGGACGCGATGACACCGGGGGTGGGGCGGGGTTGGGGGCGCCGATGCTCTTCTGCCAGGTTAAAGACATCTCCACCAGAGGACCTCGACTCGGATCTGCTTACTGGCTTTCCCACTACAATCGGAGCCGCCCTTGATTTGAGGGCCTCTAATAGAGCGAGAAAAAGCTCTTTTTCTTATCAACCCCGCGAGATTCGTAATTACCCATATCAGACGAGAAAACTTGAGTATTGGGCATTTTGTCCCGGTCACGCAGCTAACACGCAGCAGAGATTTGACCAAATCGATGTGACACAGACTCTTCCCCTATTGTAGTTTGAAAAGCTTTCAAACATACAGAAAAGTAGAATTTTACAGTGAACACCCGTGTACCCACCACCTAGATGCTATTATTAACGTTGAACTATATTAGATTCATTACATATTCACCCATTCATCTCCCCTTTCATCAATCCCTCCTATTTCCCAGTAAATATCCAGAGATTACCCAAACCAGCAAACCTGCGAGGCCTTCTGAGTTCGCCTGGATTAGGTTCTGGGGGGAAAGGGAGATGATACTCAACTTCAGTGATGTTAAGAAAAGCCGCAGCACTGGGTCTACTTTAGGCGCTTTGCTTAAAGTTTGTAAAATTTCATACATCTGAAAAATTACTCTGAGTTATGTAAGATGACCTTATGTAAGATCACCTCCAAGCAGGATTTTCAAAAAATCATCAAAGCTAGGGGAAAGCCCCCATTTCCAGTACGTAGTTCTACGCTTTGTATTCTAAATAAAATTGTGGCTACCAAGGCTAATTATCATTTGCGTGATGACAATTCCTTATGGGAGGACCCCGTCAGTCAGTTGTGCACACTGCCTTCCCAGAGAATTTCTGAGACCCCTGTATATGAGGAAAATCCCAAACAAACAGAAATAGGAAGGACTCTTTAAAAAAATTTTTAAGGGAAAAAAAAA